>NW_026962013.1:2706456-2769131 GCF_032445375.1 Bacillus rossius redtenbacheri
AAGGATTTTTATCTGCACCATCAGAATTTCTGTAAAAAATAGAAGAAGCATATTAAGACTTAAGAGTAACTTAAGATAGCCACTATCTTGGAGACCAGTGACTTTGAGATTGAACCCGAACATGCTATTTATTTGATTATCATACTTGTTATAGGGTTAGAGAAAATTGAGATTATTATCACATTTGTATATAATTTGAAGATTCAATGTAACTGAAATGAGAAGTTTAGAAGTTAAATAATAGGTAGCTATAATATATGCCTGATAAGTTTCACCCTACACATCCCAATTCCTTTCAAATTATTAAATTTATGCTGCGTGTTCAAGTCTTAAAAACCACCTTCCTGCTTGCAATCGACACATTTTGCAGATCGAACTTCGCTATGACTACATTCAGTACAGCTAAGAGCTCCAGCGTGACATAATCACGAATAGTGACACACATTTCTCTTGGAGACGCTTGGCACAGAACACCCCACTTTGCCATTTACATGACACAATTTTAACAATAAAAGGCCTAGTATTACCAAATTTCTTGATGCTTACGCTGCGGCTTCTGCCAATAATCACATTCATATAAACATTGAAACACATAAAAAGCTGTTTGAATCTTACCATGTTCAATTAAACACTTCACAGCCTTTTCATTTTATTAACTCTTTGAGGACTTTGTACAGTTCGTCGTAGTTTTCTTGTCCTTTTTTTTATTGATGGTCGTTATCATTAAAATGTACGTACATGACTTAGTAACCATGAAAATCTGTTACGCGACATCATATAAGAAATATATGTGTCTCTCATTGCAGGGTTAGATGACCTAGAGTCCTTGTAGCATTACAATTTCTGTATTCCCATTATGAGATTGGTGGCAAAAAATGCTTTTAGCTCCTCAAAATTAGTGTGATGAAAATTGCAAGAACCTCCCAGTTTCTGCGCAGCATACAGATTGGTCTGAAAAGCTATATTTTCTAAGAGATCCACAGGAAAAGTTGTAGGAACAGTTCTAATGGGTTATAAATATCTTCTGGAATATAAGGATCTCAATCGCAAGTAAATTTTTTATGCCATTGAAAATAGGACAGTTTTCCCAAGTAACCTATACCTTACTAGAAAAGAAATGGCACTTCACATTTCATTTTATTGCACTGAATATCACCAATATCCTCCACGATTGGGACTGATACTTCAGGCTCCGGATTATCATCTTCCTTCACAAGGAATGGTAGCTCGGGCTGAATAAAGTGCTCTTCAACCTCACATTCGTACTCACTTACCGATGAACACGACTCATTTTCGCTAGGGATTTGGTCAAGTTCAAAATCGCTGAAAGTTTTTTTGTATTGCAACAATTGGCTACATGTTGATGCAGCTACATTCGAATTTAGACGCTGTTCATCTCCTTTTATAGCAAGATCTAATAACTAAGTTCTTGATGATATCCTTATTAATTTCTGAAAGGGAATAATGGATATTCATTAAGGAGATAAAGCATTAATTTTAAATTAGGCTTGACTCTCTTGTCTCTTGGTGAAACCCCATACATTGTGTACATTGCAACTGAGGTAATATGCGCCACGCGCGCCTCTCACCAACCAACCAATCTCTTATTTCTCGAGCCAAGCGGGGGGGACCCTTTTATAGCCGCAGAGTCAGGCGTCGAAACACCCAGAAGTCTCGCATTCAGCGGTCCCGGGTCGGTCGTGGAAACACAGAGACCCCTGCTTGACGTCATAGGGGTTTCCGACCCGATGGCGAAGGGGTCACTCATCCCACGTGACGATGCTTCCAGATCTCTCGTAGACTGGTGGAACAGCGTGGGGAAAATCCCTGGCAGGCACCGGGGCTCGTACTTCAGGGCTCTGGCGGGTGTGCCAGGTAGGGCAGGGGAGGGGGGAAGGGCAGGGATAAGCGTGAACGTGACTGACGGGGGCCGCTAGGAACAATAGCTCTGGCCAAGGTAGTTGCATGGTGCGTGGAAAGGGAGGAGGGAAACCGAGGGCCCCTCGTCATCCAGCCTGGTATGCGTGACGTCAGCGCCCCCGCAGCCACCGGTCACGCACTTGGCGCCGTCGCTGTCTCGTCTCCAGCGTTCATAACAATATGATAAAATTATGCACGGTAACGACATGTTTTCCGCATTCCGGATTTGTCCACGCGGAAACTGTGGCTGTATCCGAATACACAGAGATGCGTCCTTAGCACACTCTTCCCTACATCCCTTAGCAAATGCAGCCACAATGTAGAGGACGCATTTCTAATGTATGGATAGTATCCGAATACATTTACTGCTAGCACCACCTGTTGACTGTCAGTCGTACTAATGTTCACGCAGCCATTTTGTGTATGGATATCTACGAATATTCAGCAAAACGTAAATAATAAATACCTACCTATTAAAAAATAACGTAACGTGAATGTTACACATGTTAGTGATCAAAATAAAATACATTCTATAAATTGTAAACTTTAAAAATACTTATGAGTTTTGAATTACCCTTTAAGTTTAAATTCGTATTTTGATTATATTTATTAACGTCTTCATTTGTCTCTGTTTAAGTTATCACTTTCACTAATAATGTTTTAAACAAATCTTATGCTGAAAATCTGAAGTAATGTTATACACAAACATAATAAAACCCAATTCCGAAGCTAATGGATGTAGGGACGCGTTAGTGGATGCGAGTGTCGCATCCCTAGAAATCTCGAATTAGTGGATGCGTGAAGTGATGCATCAGCATCCCTTGTGATAATTTTGATTCAACTCAAAGATGGCCGCGTCCACTACGATGCACTTTTAGTGGATCCCTTAGCTAATGGATCCATTAGGTCAGTATTCGGATGCAGCCACTGACAATACGTAGACTATGATTATATATACACTTCACTCATTATACACGCTACGAGTCTTAATTTTTTTTTACAGAATTAGTATATTAGTTTCTTTTACTATCGTATTTAACCCTTTCAGTCACAGAGAAAATTTTAATTTCAACTGTTGCTATGAGCCAAATTATATGATGCCTTCTTTATCTTTACAAACACAACGATCGCTCAAGCATTGAAGCCAATATACGATTTTTAATATGGCAGATGTTATTACCTAGTGGTTGCTGTATTTATGGCTGGAAACAATTCTCAGAAATAAATGATTCCACTTATTCTCACAAATTTAATGTTAGGTGACTTTTAAGTACAGTTAAAACGTAAAACTAATTAATGTGCAACTCTCCTAAATGTGGGATGCTATGACTGAAAGTGTTAAGATTAGAAAAAAAATCGCAACCAAATAAATGCATTGAACACCAACTTTGTACTAGTAACTTATGTTCTTTACAGTAAACATAAGCTGTTTTTGCTTATCTAAATTTGTTCCCTACGCGCGTCAACCTGAATTCGCACGAGAAAAAGTTTTTCAGATGTTCATCTCGAGTCGCTTACTTTATGGCAATATGAACGTTTTGGAAGTGTGAGAAATTGTGTTTTGTAAGTTTTATTACTCGTTTGTGATATGAACATTTGTGTTCCGGAAAAAGTAATGGACAGAAGTGTGTAAATTGTTTCTCTCTCTCTCTCTCCCCCCCCCCCCCCCCCCCCAATCCACCACACAAAGTCACACACTAAGGCAATCCGGGTGCGGTTCCCGCCGGGATCACTCCAGGATCTCAAATGACGACGCAACAGGTCGGCGGTTTTTTTTTTGGGGGGGGGGGGGGAATCTCCTATTTCCCCTGCCTATCCCTCCTGGTGCTGCCGTATATTCATATAATTCATCCCCAGAACAACTATAGGCCTATATATATCTATCTATCTATCTATCTATCTATCTGAATACCTGAGCTGTTGTGAGCTGCCAAAACCTTCAAAGGTCATCATCATCAACAACAACAAGAACAACAACATAAATGAAGCCTATCAATATTTCTCACCTTTTCGCCTCGGAAAAAAAGATTTCGCGAAGAGAGGTGGTTTCCATTTTTGATCTTGCCTTAAGAACTGCACGCAGTTTGTATGATTCTTTAATGCTCAGGTCCGGTTCATGGTTGTGCAGTGGACTGCTTCTGGACAGAGCAATAACTGCGCCTTCCTGAAGACCCATTGTTGCTCGAGCGCGACAGCCGTGACTCTTTCTGGTGCATCTCAGTTGCCTGCAAATTTTTTTAAACGTATTGTTACAAATACGATTATTATTCTAAAATGTTGCGTGGTATAATAGCTCATATATGCAATACTATGAAGCTTGAGTTTCTTGAAACAAAGCAATACTTCCTACACAATAATTTACAAGGCAAATTTCCTTCTAGTGCCTTCCACGTGCGTGAAATTTCATCGCACTACTCTAAAATATTAGATTGCACTTTTCCGAGAACCACTTACCTTGTATTTGCAGTAGTTCTTTCGCTGAAGTAGAAATATCCTTGGCAATCATGATAGACACAAGAATTCTTCTTGCGCCCAGGTAGCACTTCAGATCTTGCTTGATTAGACGCACTTGGTTCACCTTCCGGTCTAACTAACTCCGAATCTTCACCTTCCATAGAAATAAGTTAATTTCGCAAATAGCTTTCCGGCACAAATATCTTTCCGACCATCTACCCGTCTAGTGACCGTATAGCGCGACAAGAGGCAAAATAACCTGCGCAGACCCCACTGTCACCAGGCGATCACGTGATGAGCGCATCAGAAAGTGGAGGGGGTCAGTCGAGCAGCTGCCTATCACAACTGAGAGAGTGTTTCCTAGAAGTCAACCGGCCAGTATATAGGCATTCGGAGTGGTGGTATCTATTATGAGACCTACCATATCGTTTCAGAAAAATAAGTAATTTTTAAATTGGCAACTGATCGGGTGTTCATAAGCCGCATTTCTTGCATGCAAATATTGCGGAAAAACATAAAGTAGTCTTAACACATATAAATTTACTTCATTGATTTCTCCAAGCATAAACTATAAATTCGACTAATTCGTAATTACTTTTCCTGAAGAGGTTATATAGCATTAACATTTGCTTCGTCATCTGTACGTAGCTTACTACAGCTAATACTGAATTCTGAAACTATTTAAAATTATGTAAATCATTATAATCAATTTACTTTTCAACAAAATATGGTATTAATGTCAACATACTTAAATTAGACCAACGAACAGTACATGTCGCCTTACAAGTTGAAAGTTAAGTTGGCGAAACATCATGTCTTACTCATTTCGGGGTTTTGGAGGATAGGGGACGAATTTTATGTTTGGTGTTTTAGCTGAATGACTAAATCCATTGAAATTAAAACTTTGTAACTTCCTAGTACATTCGTAACTGCCAACTTTGCGTAGACGTCACCATATTATAAGTTTTTTCAGTATCAAAATACTCCAGTAGAAAGAACTTACCCCGATATAACAAAAATTCTGTAAAAAAAAAAGAATCCCCTTTGACACAGCCTACAGGCGTAGGTAGATTTCAAAGTTACTAAGTATATCATCTTGAATTATTTTTTTTTAACTTCTATAAACTCCTTGAACATTTAAAGAACTTAAGGAAGCTGACAAGAAAAATACCTATCTGCTCGCCAATATTCAAAAAATATCGATTCAACATTTTCTCATATTCCATACGGTGTACCTACTGCAACTATGTATGTTTCAGCCCCGATTACGTAATTATTTATTTTAATTTATACTTATTCGTCTGGTATGTATATTTTTATTATTTGAAAACTATTTATATTTTATGTGTATATCTATGTGATTGTAACTCTATGACAAAAACGAACGTTGAAGACAAACAATTGCAAGGACCCCTCTAGGAGCAATTGACATTTAAACGGTAAACTGTTAATTTGACACCGTTTTTATTTAATGAAAAATGTTATTTCTATATTTATTCAAATTTAATGAGAGATTTTGTGTTCCGCGCTATTGTTGCGCGCGGATTTGATGTCTTTGATATGAAATAATGTAACTGTCTTTATTTCTCGGCCAATCAGGAGCCGTATTTTAAATCTGGAACGGATTGTTAAGCTGACTTAAATTAAGAAGGTTTTAAAATAATGTAATGGCCTACTAATGGATGAACACATACGAGACGTCGACGGAATATTATCCTGAAAAATAGCTAGCAGAAATATGCATCCGCACTAAAGGATGGTATAAATGTACTGTTGAAACGTAAGAGAGTATTATTAGGGCTTTATCCAAAAGGATAAAGTTATTCGGAGTGAAAAATATACGTGAGTAAGAAATGACTGAGTCTGTTACTCCATTTCGCTAGGACGAATCACGTATCCCATCCATACCTCGTTATTTTGCGGTCTAATTCCAAGAGAAACATTGATGAACTGGATTATTGTAAAAATTAACTTCGTGAATATATTTTGACACTTTATTTTAACACACAACTGTAATCACCCAGTGGCCTGGGAGAGAGAGCATCAGAGCTCTACCGACTTAAGTTATTTTATCTAGCCGAGGTAAAAAACTTATATAAAACGAAATTATAAACTGAACCTGTGTATGAGATTTTCGAAACCGGATAAAATAGACACTTGATTAGTTAATGAATGTGCGCATCGTCACTCCAGACATTTTTTTAACATATTTGTGTTCTGCCGTGCCAACAATAGTTAGGATGTTTAAAAGTAATATAATATTTTTTTTTAAAGATAAACCTGAGATATTTTCATTAATAAAAAATAAAATTACCATGGTGTTTTGTATGGTATTGTAATCTACCTATCACCAACTGTATCCATACCTATCTATGTGTTAACAGCAGCCAAGCTAGTAGTAACTGCACATAATTAAATACCTAACTGTGACCTAGAACGAATAGCACACATATAAGTTACAAACTGATTTTATCTAAGTGGTGCCCTTTTGTACGGTAGTATAGCCCCTACATAAGAAACTGTCGCCTCAAAGTGGGGCCTTTTGCCAGGTTTATCCCCTACAACGGCGAAAATATTTTAAATGTTTTTAAATTAATGCATCAGCAATGAATGTCTTAAAGAAATTCATAATGTGCCTACTAAGGTAGTAATGTAATTATTTTTGATTTACAAACACAGTTTTTCATCTCGTGCACTAATGTCGTATAGCCTAATTGATTTTTTTTTCGGACAAAGGTTTAAGGTAATCTTAGATGGTAATAAACAAATTCCAATGAATTCGATACTAAAAAATGTAAAAATTAAATTAAATTTAAACCCCTGTTTTTATGGTAATAGTTAGTTTCATCAAAAATGTTTCAACCAAAGGTTTTAGATAATGTTGAGGTATTTTTACTAAAATGAATTTGAAAGTAAATGTATTTATAAAAGTAATGTCGTTTTGTTTTTCTACACTTGTTATTTCCATCCCTTGAAGTAATGGTTTGTATTATCAAAAATTGTTTCAAACTAAAGTTTTTAGTAACATTATAAGATTAACAAACAGTTTGAACGGATTTGAAAGTGCACCACTAAGGGAGTTATGAATTTTTTTTATTCTACCCTTTATTTTTTTTAACCCCTTGCAGCAATGGAAAATCAATTATTGTTTCAGACAAAAGTTTTTGATAAAAATTATAAGGTTTACCAACAACTTGAAGAACGTTATATTGTAACTAATGAGAATTATGAATTTTTTTAAACTCTACCCATTATTTTTTCAAACCCTTGCAATAATGGTTGGTCCGATCGAAAAATGTTTAGACAAAAGTTTTAGATAAAAATTGGTTGTCTGTAAAGTCGGTTTACGAAAGATAGTTTAACGTGACAACGTCATAACAAAACATTGATGAAATTATTGCATACTTTTATGAGTAGAAATGAATCATTTTTATTGAATTATCACTATTTTGTATGGATACAAAGAAGGAGTGAAATGAAATCTGCAATTTAATTGATAAATATACTTTTATTTGCACTCATTAATTCAAATTTGTTTATTACTTTCACGAAGAGATTATTTTAACTATAACTTTTATACATGTTTGCTATTTAACTTCTTCCAATCTGTGTTATTTTGTTAAGGATAGGACAATTATAGGAAAAGTAGGAAAGGAATGGGAGTATTTCAAGTTTAATGTTCCTCGAAAAAGTCAAATCGATGGTTGTTCCAATCGAGCGGAAGAGAGATAGATGCGCGCAAGCGTACAAAGAGTGTAACGGGACACATCGTAGTGGGACAATGTGCATTACGGGACACTTTTTCGTGCGTGCAGCCGGCGTTCATCGATTTATTAGACGTTGTCACGTCAAAAATTATATGATTAATACACAATTCGTACGAATTCGGTTTTGTACCTACGAAGGAAGTTATAATTTTTTTTTGTCCGCAGACCCTTGTTTTTCCAACCCCTTGCAGTTGTTGGTCGTATAAAAATTTATTTCAGATGAAAGATGTACTGAATACTTTAAGTTTACACGATAAAACATAAAGGATTTATGAGTGTACATGGTACATTAATTATGCTTTTTTTTTTTAATTCAATACCTTTATTTTTTCTACCCTCTGCAACAATGGTTCGACCTATAAAAAATTATTTCAGACAAAAGTTTTAGATAAAAAGTATACAATTTACTAACAGTTAGAACGGTTTTGATGGTGTACTTACTGAGGGAGTTATGTTTTTTTTTTTTAATTTTTACTGTTATTTTATATACTACATTGCTGCAATGGTTCGTCTAATCAAAAATTGTTCCAGACAAAAGTTTTAGATAGAAATTATAAGAAAAATACATAATTTGTTCAAGTTCGATGCTATGCCTACGAACAGAGTTATGATTTTTTTTGTCCGCCAACCCTTGTTTTTTCAACCCCTTGGAGATACCGTCGGTCCTATCGAAAACTTATTCAGAGAAATTATTTTGGCATTACTCCTAAGAATTTTAATAAATTCAAACGGATGTGATATTTTCCATATTGCGTGATTTAGAACGATTTTTCTGTTTTTGAAAAAAACCTTCCCCATTTCTACCCCTTTGGTCGGATATTGCTCATTAACGAAAGCGACCGAGTTTTTCCACATTTAGATTTTATGTATTAGTTTGGAATTGATTTGAGAAAAATTACGACAGTTATCGTGTCCACAAGAAAATTATATATATATATATATATTTATATATAAGCTTTTGAGTTGACAATTGTTTTGGGGTCTATGTACCATGAAACGAAAAAATATGTAAAAATTTTCCTGAAGTCGCTTCTTCGTAACGGCTACAATAGGTATAGTATTTCTTTGAAATCTACTTAAAATACGTAAGAATTAAAATTCTTCTATCCTAATGCACAAAGCTGTTTAGAACTGCTGGCTCCCTTGAGTCACGCGAGACAATTCATATGCTCCTGGGGTTGGTACTGCTTCAGTACAGTATTGTGTCCAGGGTGTCCACAAGAAAAAAAAAATTCGTACCAACTTAAGCGAGAAAAAAGTACTAGATTTGAAAAAAAGTAATAAAAAATAATTTGTTATTGTTTTAACAATTTATGGAGTTATGACATTGCAACGCTCTTAAAATTAATGAATTGAAAATACAAATTACCTAAAATAACACATGCAAAGATAAATAAAATAAAATTTTAAACGCACCATTTTATCACCAGCATACATTTGGAATTGCATTCTTGTTTAGAGTAAACCTGTTTGGAAATCCAATCAAAAAATGCCACATTGAGATTTTATGAAACCAAGAATGGATATTATCGTTCAAATCTAGTGGGTGTCCGGCCATAGAAACAACGATGGCCAATATATTAATACTGCACTTGACATACATGTGATTAAATATAATGTTTAGAATTTGCAAAAAAAATAGTTCTTTTTTAAAAATTAATTATGCATTAGACTTTCAATTACTAAATATTATATTTACACATTTCCCACTCACAAAATAAACAACAGGAAGTACCTATTCTCTCATTGTTTCTAGCAGAGCTTGCTAACTTAATCAGTTCTCCTGAAACAGTAAAATCTGCAGCTGATGTGTTCATCAATTCAATTTTACCAAAAGAAGTGCATTTACCAGTGGTGATTATACTTTGTTTCTAATTTTATTTTTGGTCAATGTAACTGCAGAAAATATTCTTTCAGTTGCTGCGGATGAATGAGGCAAGCATAGCATGGCTTTAATGAACACTGTTATAGAAGGGAACATTTGGTCTCCTACAGCATTTTTCATTCCAAAAACTGTATTCCAAAAATCCATTATATTTCTTCTCTACTGTAACTTATAGGTAGCTATATTGTGTGTAGGTGTTGACACTGCATTAATAAATCAATTATTAACTTAATTTGATTGTTAAGTAAAAAGTGTAGGACAATATGTATGTACAAATCCTTATTTTACTTAAAAAACACACAATAAACATTTATTCAACACAACACAGTACACTATAATGACACAAGGATTTTCAACAATAAAATATTAGAATTTTTCTTCTTAAATTTATATATTAAAATTATTATTTATATGAATATATCACGGATGAGTCAGAAGTAGATGATGTACACTCAGGACAATACGTCGAGCACTATTTTACCAAGAGTTCTGAGTCTAATCCAACTTTATTTAATTTCACTTGTATAAATTATATGACTTTAAAAAATTATGCAGTTCCTGCTTTATAATTATCAGTTTTATTACCGGCTAGTTTGGTTACTCAGGGGGGCATAAAAATATTTTCTATACGGACCACTGAAATCGGGTCGAGGTCATGTAATGTAACTTAAGTTGAAGATTTAACCAAAAAAAATGTATCTCAATTTATGTCATTTCCAAATACTTAATAAAATATCACAGTTATTTGTAAGGTATTCGTTTTTACATGGCAATATTAAGACGTTTCAGTTCACATGTTCAAAATTGCATCTCTAGTTGAACAATGACATTGCCTTGATTTGAGTTTCAATTACTGATATAAAGTTCTTAAAATGCATAAATACCTTTGCATTCACTCACGTGTAGGTAGTTTATATCGCAGAACATTTTGATAACACTCCCAACACAATGTATATGATTATTTCAATAAAAGTTGCAATTAAAGCAACAGCGTCTGGTGCTTAACCCACACGGAGATGACGCTAAATTATTCTCTCTCAAATTATATTTAAAAACTCATTATTGATGAATCCTGAACCCTGATTGCCTGGAAGGCCAGACACATAGATAGAACTCCAGTCAACAATACAATATATGAAAACAAACAGGAAATCTTTTAGGAAATATTTACAACATAAAATTAGGGTTATAAATTAAATCAAATCATATTATATCATTTCCAGACGTAAATACAATTTTTGGTTTTGTCAAATGACTTTAACTTGGTTTGTTCACATTTCTATTACAGACGTTGATGACGGCTTTTAAACATGAATACACGTAGTTAATTGGCTTTTAGACTGAGCATAAATAATAACAATCAAAACGATATAGTATGGCAGGAAAATAAATAAATAATACTTAAAATAAAATCTGTGTGGGTCATTGTTACCGCACGCCATAAATTCGTCCTCTTTCTTGAGTGCTTCAACAGTCTTTAATAAACGCCATTCCCTATACAGGTTTTCGTAATATTTTTCTTCAATAACATTAAGAAAATATTTGGCAAGTGGCATTATACTGTGATTGTAATCTGATTTGTACTTTTCTGGACTCAGCAAGGCTAAACCGAGTTCCCGTACTTATGTAGTTCTTCTCCTGGTCACGTTCCCTTTCCCCGCTAGCTACCAGGCCAATGGCAGCTAGGGGGCGGGGCTTGCGGTGATTCTGACACACTTTCCCCTCATACGGTCTAATGACCATGCGGTCAAGCGGTGTCGTCCCCTTCGCTACTGCACAAGGCACGTGACCTCGGTCTGACCGACGAGAGAAACCACGTGGGGTCACGACTGGAAAACTCAACCTTTACACCGACGATCACATCATTTAGTAATATCTAGAGACCGGAAAAATTCGTGGGTTAAATGACCTCCAGGATAGACTCCAATATCCTTTACACACTCGGGCAAATGCCACCTGTTCATTGGCTGCTGACTTGTGAGTCGTCTCGCCTGGGTGGCATGTGATTCGACACTTCTATGAGTGAGGGTCTCTAATTGGTAGGGAACGGAAAAATTCACGTTTTCAATGACCTCTAGGATAGACTCCATGATCCTCTATGTACTTGTAGAGATTTCACCTGTTGATTGGCTACTGACTCGTGACACCTGTTGACTGGACTGCTTGTGATTCGCTGCTTCTTTTGTCGAGCGTTTTTCATTGGTCCAGAGTCCTTCAGATAAACTGTTGCCCAATCACTGAAGCAGCAAGAAAGGCAAATGTATTTAGATTCTAGCCTATCGCGAAATGAACCCACTAATTTTTCAGGTCTCTACTAATTGGCCCTCAGTCTTCCAGATTAACAGTGAACAAATGACAGAAGCAGCACTAAGGTATAATAATTTGAATTTTAGCATAACACGAAATGAACCCGCGAATTTTTCAGGTCTCTAGTAATATACAGTTTATGACTGAATTAGTGGTCGTTAATTCCAGCCAATAAAAACGGACGAGAACGCAGCCATATTTATTTTATGTTTGAATTTTTACATTCGTGAGTATCGTCGGCATGTTTATAATAGTTGTTGATTAATAATTTGTTTAGAGTAACATTTTTATTCATGGGGAAATTTTTAATGCGCCTATGTACTTGAAAAACCAGACACAAGGTTACGATTGACCCTAAAAATTGCAAAATTTCATCTCGTAACCTGGAATCCATACATAATCGAGGATATTTAACTTAATATGAAAATACTAGGTCATGTAATGCTAATAGGTATAATGCATTTATAGCCACCATAAAATGGCTTTAGAGCGAGAAAATATATTTTTTATGAATCGTAAATACATATTAATATACTCGTATAATGGCAAAAAAAATCGGGAAAAAATCAGAATAATTAATTTACTAAATCATGAAAAATAAATATCCCGATCAAAGTTTTCATTTTTTGTTTTTCGTGCAATATTCTTCTTGGCATTTTATCATTTCTAAACATGATACTAGTAATTCTGTATTTTCTACTCATTTCGTACTACATCAAAACCTGCTTTCCCAACTGAACATTATTTTGCGCCAACAATACATTCTACTTATTGGCGCTTCCATTAGTTCTTGAGGGAAAATATAAAATATAACATCTGTTAAGTCTAAGTCATCATATGGCTCACACATGACCCGTCAAAATTCCTGCATGACAATAATTATAAACCATTCCACTAGTACACATAGAGTTACATGTAAAAAACCATTACACTACGTAGTATACATAGTCACATGTAAAGTACACGACAAATTCGTAATTTTGGGTGGAAAAACCCCAGCTCCAACTACGCTTGCTACCGTCCAGGACTGTGCTGAGTCGAGCGATGCTGGGATATATGGATCAGGGGGTTATCACTAGACAGGGACTACGCTACCGTCAATGACTGTGCTGAGTCGAGCGATGCTGGGATATATGGATCAGGGGGTTATCACTAGACAGGGACTACGTTGCGCTTAACGCACACTGACGATTAATCTGTACCAACATCAGAATGCCATCCATATTCATTGCTTTGTAGTTGGTAGTGTCAGAATCGTTAGTTACCAATTTCAAAGAAGAAGAAAACAAAAAAAAAAACCTGTTTAAAATGGAGTGAAATCTTTGTTTACTTCCATACTCCTAGATGCGGACTGCTCAGTCAAGCTGAAACACGTTACTGCCGTGCGTTTTATTTCCTAGCCTAAGTTAATCTAAGTGTGTAAGGGGGGAGGGGGTTCCAGGTTAGGGGAGGACCTAAGTGTTTCTCAGGCCGAAGCCTATAAACTCTACCATGCGGGGTATTAACCATGCAGAACAAGGGCGAGTGCATCGTATGCTTATTTTTTTTTTTTTTTGGCCAGCCATGGCAACGTTTTAGCCATGACTGACGCCCCTTGATTGCCTAGCCTAAAAGCTAACTAAAGTGAAACTTTCATAGACACAGGGAAAACCCTGGGCCGGGTCATGCGGCGATCAAAGAAACATGCATTAAAGCAAGAAAGAAAACTACTGGACAGGAGAGGAAAAAGGTCCAGGTAAGAAGAGTTGGGCGGGGCTGAAAGATTCAACCATGCAGGGGTTGGGTGGTCCGCATTGTTGTAGTTGGGCGCACCTGGGTTATTGTCAACCAGGGGCGGGCGACTTTAGACCAGTGTTGGTATTCCTGAAACACGGACTGTAGGGAAACTGTGGAACGTCACTCGCCACAGCAGGTCTCCTCTAGTTGGGAAGCCTTCTTTTCACAGACGAGAGAGCCAAACGTCCGATCGTGCATCTTCGGTTTTTTTTTGGTCCATTGTAAAAGGTTAGGTTAGCTACATTATAAATACTTTAAAACATTGTGGACGGTTTATTTGGTTAGGATAGCTACATTAAAGATAAGTACTGTGAAATCATGTAAACGGTTTCCTAGCGCTGGATAGCTACATATTAAATAGTTATTTGCTAAGCAACCATAAAATGATTTTACAGTATTTTTAATGTAGCTATACTTACCTAATGTAACCAACCTTCCACAATGTTTTAAAGTATTTATAATGTAGCTAACCTATCCTAGTTGACCGCAACATTTTAATGCCACACCTGTTTATACAATGAGATAGAACGGAAGAGGAAAAAAAAGCGAGCATGAACTTCGGGGAACTTCGGGTGTGGCTCTCTCGTCTGTGAAATGAAGGCTTCCCCCTATAGTTCGCAGTGTGCATTGTAACATGTATGGTCTCTGGTGCGGCTTGGACTGTGAGCTCCGATGCAGCGACCCCTGTTGGCAGACTGAGCAATCCAGTGTAAAGACTAGTTAGTCCATCTGCCGCGGGGGGCGTGCGCTACGGGAGAGCTGTTAGGCCACACAGCGCTGTATCGGCGGTTGACCGAGAGAGTTGGTCACTAGTTGGTCCAGCGACAGGAGGCTGTACGACGGTGGTCGGAAGCAGGGCCGGCGCGTCCGTACGGGCGAACTAGGCAACCGCCTAGGGCACCAAGTAGCTGGGGGCGGCGCAGCACGACACATAACAGCTCATATAACATGTTTAACGATCATTGAAACTAGATGAAAATGGATTTTTGTAACAGTTTGGAATGTTTATATTGATATAAGTAATTATTTAAAGTCCTCGATGACCTGTTTATGATTTGTAATAAGTAAAAAAGTAAAAAAAAAACACAAGCCTGCTTACATTTGATTGTTGACAAAATCTTAGGCTTACGTGATGTATTCTGAGGCAAGGACAATTTTTTTTTGGGTGTCCGGCGGGGAGGGGGGCATTAAGGTTTTTCGCCTAGGGCGCCAATTTACCTTGCACCGGCCCTGGTCGGAAGTGCGTGAGCCGACTCGGGCACCGCGTGAACGTCGGAGTACGTGTTCTTTGGCCAAGGACCGACGTCGAGATTGCAGGAGGCAAACTCAAGTATACCTATGCTTATGGGGTGCGTACCTGCAAATCGTCATCGTGGGGAAAGTACTCTTTCGATGGGACGTGAGTGCGAAGTTAGGAATCTCCCACAGTTTAAACTAAATCCAAAGGTCGTCTCCTGACTGGAACATTTTCGCATTTAAGGTATAATCTGTTTTTCTCGTGCGACTATCTGAAGGTCGTCGGATTCGACGACAAAAGCGAAGTGTAAATGGGGCGAGACAGTTCATAGACAGTCGCGTCGAGGCAAAAGGCTCGAAGTTGGATCTCCTCAAGAAAACCTAGAGTATTTTAAGAATGTTAACCAAGCCGAGAATAATATTGAACAGGTTGCCACCGTTTATAGACTATTAATATTTTCTTTAGATATTCAGAGGTGTTTGCAACCTTGATGGTAAAGGATTTTATGATTAAGTTGCTAAAGATTAATTAAAAACCTGCATGTTGAAATTGAACTTGAGGGTGTTTTTATTGGACTATAGCGTTTCACAAGTTTTCATTATTAATTTAAATATAATGTTAGGGGCGTAGCAAAAAAAAAGTTCTGTTGACAAAGTTGACCTTAACTCTGTTGTGTAACATAACTGCTAATAATGTGCTGTTAATGGCTCATTATAATGCCCAAGAAGTTAAAGTTGACCTTTATGGCGTATCAAGGTTGTGGTACAGAGTTGCCAAGAAAGAGTCTACGCACACGCTACTCTAATGATTGGTCCGGGGTCTACTCCTGCCAGTGGTGGTAAAGGAACAATGCTCGATTCATTGCTGACTTCTAGACTAGGTAGAACTATTTGAAGTCCTCGCAATTATATGTGAACAAAGTCTAAATTCTCTCCAATAATTGTTATTTAAGCTGGTTTTAGTTTAATATATGTAAAATTTGTATGTAAAAAAGTCTTTCTTGTCAAGCCATATATATTGAGGGAGATGAAAGATGTTATGTTGGCAACATACTTACCAATATCCGGACGGCCATGTTAAATTATGCGACCAGTAGACTTTTTATTAAGTGTTCGCACATGCACAAGGATTAAATGTCATGATAACTAAACCAACCGTGAGCTTCTTATTTATAACAAGTAGCATATATATATATATCTTAAGACCAAATTGAACTTAAAAAAAATTGTTAAAATGATTTACAGTACCGTAATAAATTAACACATATTCAAATTTATTGTTAAACTAGCAATTACATGTTTTTTCTTCTGAAAACAGTACTACATATATGCAATGTCAGTAAAACTAAAGTAACTTTTTGATACTGTGCATCTACAATTTGAATAAGTAAAATATATTATTTAAATAAGATGAACACCCAAGTTGATTGCAAAACATCACAGTCAATTCTAATAATTAAAATAATTAAAATTATATAATGAATTTCAAAAAACTGATTTAGTTTATATATATTTTGAACACCACTGAAAATAATAAAAGTTTCAAAAGTGTCTTAACCATCCTCCCAAAATATGCGAGGAAACATAAATTTATATCTGGTGGGAATCAGCGACAATTTGTAAACCAAAAAATTGCAGCATATTCTGTAAAAGCTCACGCATCTAGAAAGTTAGCAAAAGTAATTTTTTTCTCTCGCACGAATGTCACAGCAGGCTGGTTTGATGGGCTTCGTTGGAAGTTTGGAAGATAAATAAATTTAAAACAAAAAAAACATTCAAGTGTCTATCCTGAGGGCACTAACTGTTATGGGTCAAATTATAAACTTGTAAACAGAAAAAATTTCTATTCACGAATGTCTCAGTACTTAGAACACTGTATCTGAAGATAGTGTGCCGAATAAATAACTTGTAACAGGAAAAAAAAGGCTATTCACGAATGTCTCAGTACACTGAAATAAATTTTTGTAATTTTTACAAGGAAAATCCTTTGAAACCCTGTTGCCAAGGATATTACTTGTAAAACTACAAGGCAGAGTTTTGTACCATGTGCGATTTTTCAAGGCTCTGCCTTGTAGTTTTGCAAGAAACATTCTTGGCAACAGGGTTTCCAAGAATTTCCCTTGTAAAAGTACAAATTTTTTTATAGTGTATATAGAAGACCGTATATGCAGATATTGTGCCGAATAAATAACTTGTAACAGGAAAAAAGAAGCTATTCAGGAATGTCTCAGTATTTAGAAGACTGTATCTGAAGATATTGTGTCGAATAAATAACTTGTAACAGGAAAAAAAAACTATTCACGAATGTCTCAGTATATAGAAGACTGTGACTGAAGATATTTTGCCGAATAAATAACTTGTAACAGGAAAAAAAAGAAGCTATTCACGAATGTCTCAGTATTTAGAACACTGTATCTGAAGATATTGTGCCGAATAAATAACTTGTAACTAGAGACAGGAAAAAATTCGCGGGTTCAATGACCTGCAGGATGGACTCCATAGTTCTGCGCACACTCGGTCAAACGCCACCCACTCATTTGGGCTGCTGTAGTTGTGAGACGTCCCAACGTAGCAGCCTGTGATTCGATGAAGCTTTGGTCGGTTGTTTTTCCCATTGGCCCAAGAGTCGTCCAGGCGAGTTGCGAGCCAATGGCAGAGGCAGCACTGAGGTATATCTATTTGTATTTTAGCCTTTCGAGAAATGAATTCGCGTAATTTTTCCTGTCTCTACGTTGTAAACAGGAAGGAAGCAGTTCGCGAATGTCCGTCTCGACGTTGCGACCTCTGGAGATGATGAAGATCAGGAGAGAAAGGGCCTCGTCAGGTGCGCTTGTCGCGCTCGGGCAGCTCCGGAGTGCCTGCATCGCCGATGACGGGCCACGTGTCTGCGTTGAGGCGCTCCTTGGAGGGGCGCAGACCCCTCGCGTCGTAGTCCTCTTCCTCCTCGGGCACCTCCCCCGCGAGGTCGCCGTAGCGCGGGTGGCTGCCGTCGCCGTAGCCCTGCGCCACCCGGCGCACCAGCTCGCGCGAGGGGCTCTTCAGGTCGTAGGCCCAGCCGACCTTGGCGAACACGTCCAGGAAGAAGGTGGTCAGGTTGAAGGCGTAGCCGCCCAGCTCGGCCGCCTTGTAGTCCCAGGGGAACACGTGGTGGTAGTTGTGCCAGCCCTCGCCCATGGCGACCAGCGCCACGACGGCGTTCTCCGCCGGGCTGATGCGTCTTCGGGAGGACAACACACGGCGTCCACGACAGTCTCCGACCACATGCTGCCATCTACTCGCGCTTTCAGTGACCTCTGGGATGGACTCCATTATCCTCTGCACTTCTCAAGTAAACACGCGTGTTCATTGGGTACTAAACTGTGAGGCGTCTCCACTGGGTAGCTTGTGATTCGACGCTTCTTCGGTCGATGGTCTCTCATTGGCCCAGAGAGCTCCAGTTAAACCGCGAGCCAACAGCAGAACCAGCAGAATTGTACACATGTTTGAATTTCAGCCCATCACGAAATGAATCCGCGAAATTTTCCGGTCCCTGTTGATAACTACGTAGGGACCGGAAAAAAAATTTCGCGGATTCATTTCGTGATTAGGCTGAAATTCAAACACGTGTAAATTTCTGCTGGTTCTGCTATTCGCTCGCGGTTCAACTGGAGCTCTCTGGGCCAATGAGAGACTATCGACCAAAGAAGCGTCGTAATCACAAGCTACCCAGTGGAGACGCCTCACAATTTAGTTACCCAATGAACACGCGTGTTTACTTGAGACGTGCAGAGGATAATGGAGGCTATCCTAGAGGTCATTGAATCCGCGAATTTTTTCCGGTCCCTAATAACTAGGTACATAACACCTAAATGCTAGTTAATACACCCTGTAGCACCGAACTGCAAGTTATATGACAGAACTAAGAAGCATTTAACCTAAACGTAATTTAAAAAAAAAATCATTTTATATTCGAAATTCAAGGAATGTCATTTCTGTAAAAAAAAAAGTTGTAACAAAGTGCTTGGATCAGAAAAAAATGAATTCAATTTGTTTTATTATGCATTTATTCTTTAACCAATTACAATCAATTTTAATCAATTTCAATGTTCGGTATTTATTTTTATTGTTCTGAATATAAATGTTTTAAACCAATTTATTTAAAATTAAATTATCAAAAAACTGCAACATACAAATTTTACCCCTGTTTTGGTGGAGTAAAAATAAAAGCAATAACAACGAAATCCTCTGTTTTAAAAACTAATTGAACTAAAAAAACAACACGATAATCTGGTCTCTATTAATAAGTTTACATTGTGTGGGAACTGTACCATACAAATATGGAACATTTCATATCCAATGAAATTGTCCCTAAATAAATGTAAGCGATACCATGGATGCATGGTAAATATTTTAATATTTATTTAAAATACATAAGTTAGTAACTTAAATTATATGTTTAAGATTGCCATCAAAATATTTACAGGAAGGCATTGTATCGGAAGCACTGGCTACTCGACTTTGCAATGCTTTTTCATCTTCAGCTAAAACAGTTACGCATCCCTGTTCTACATCGTAGAATTGGACGATGTTATGTAAAAATGAGTCAACCCACAAACATTTAGAACTGAGTAAATTGAGCTCAAATTTGAACACACAATGACCGGCATTGTGATAGTTGAATGTTTTTGGCTTGATGGCACAGCAACGTGGAATTTAGTTTAAACATTTTTTCTACACAGTTATGTTATTAAGTCTTTGTTATTTCGTTGGTTAATTCAATTTTTCGTAACCCGTCCAACTATGCTAGTCCATTTTTTGGGGGATCATTTCCTCCTGCTGATTTTCATAAAGTATCCGCAGGCTACCACAGAAAGTCAAAGCACTCAATCATAAACTGACATGGCGGTAAACTAGGCCAGTTCATTCTTTTTTATTGGAAGCCAGCTATCATCTGAGAATTGTTTTCACCGAAAAACCAAAAAAGTCTTTGATCAGTAGATTTTTATTGTGAGTCATCTGTGATAAACACCCTGGGTCTAATTGTTCCGTTGCTTAGAATAAATCAACTGTATATGTACGTCCTACTCACAAAAATTCCTATGGTTATTAGAAAAGATTTTGTCGAAATGAAAATTTCGTTCAATTAATATAGATTATGATATTAAGGACTTATAAAGTTTTATTTTGTTACAAATCAAGCATTTAATCATTGAAATTTGATTCAATTAAAGTACACTTAATTCGTTGTAAATGGGTTATTCTCATGCTGGTTCATGTCATTTTAATTCATTTTATTTATTTAATTACATTTGGGTACAAATCATTTTATTTCCATTGTATCGAGTGATTTTGTTTGATGTATTAGGTTTCCGACTCATTTCCGTATATGTGGAATTATTTCATTTCCATTTGTATCGTTTAGAATTATTTCGGTTATTTTACATTAAAATGTACAGTAAGGAAACATTACCACACATTTGCAACCAAGTAACTAAAGATACTTGGTCCGTCATGTGGTCAAATTCAGACAAATGACTCCCCTGGGCTATGGAAAGACCAGGTCTTTTGAGCAGATTTTTATGAATGACGGTTTTCGCATCGCGCGAGCGAGGATTTCACCGCAACCCTGCAGGATTGTTACAACTGGTTAGCTCTCAGTTGGAGGTACACAGCAGCGAGAGGTGAGTCTGGAAGAGAGACACTCACTTGTCGAAGGGCCGCGTGCCCCAGATGTGAGCGGCGCTGTTCACCAGCCACGTGAAGTTAAGCCCCGACACGTACCGCACCACGCACAGACCCATGACGGAGTTGTACCACGACTCGCCCCACACGCAGGGAGGGACTACCGCCGGCAAGATGAAGCAGAACAGGAGCTTCAGCTCGGTGAAGTACCTGCAACACGTCACAACATACACTCGTCACCAGTCCGCGCGCTGGGGCCGGCGCGCTCTCTTCCTGCAACACGACACGAGTACCGCAGGCACACTATAGTTCCCATTGCTCGTCCCGTTGCTGGCTCAGCTGTTCGCAGCCACAGTCCACAGGCCACGTGATTGAATCGAATATTTTAGAAAGAACTTCCTGGTCATATTTTTTTAGAACGAAACTTGTTCTTAGCATTACTCCATATGTAGAGACCGGAAATATTCGCGGTTTCATTTCGTGATAGGCTGAAATTCAATCATGTGTATAAATTCTGCTGGTTCTGCTATTGGCTCGCGGTTTAACTGGAGCTCTCTGGGCCAATGAGAGACCATCGACCAAAGAAGCGTCGAATCACAAGCTACCCAGTGGAGACGACTCACAATTTAGTACCCAATGAACACGCGTGTTTACTTGAGAAGTGCAGAGGATAATGGAGGCTATCCTAGAGGTCATTGAATCCACGAATTTTTCCGGTCCCTATCCATATGATGTACTTTCCAAAAGAACTTCCCAAAATAGTTAAGTAATGAGCTGCAAGGAACCCAAAACCCCAAAAAATAATAACTGTAATTAATTAATACAGTTTTTTTAATTAATGAGTTACGTGCTGCTCATTATTTCACGTTTATGTAAAAATTTGGTTCTTATCAAGTTATTTGATAGAATTTTCGTAAATATAATTTATTTTGATTATATATATACTTCCATAAATATCTGTTAAGATTGCTAACTAATATTTCTCTTCGGTTTAAAAGATAGCGCAAATGTTTTATATCAGAATGGATAAGAATAGGAGCTTGAAACATATCACATAATATTCCAGGCCAAAGATCAATGTTAATATCTATCTTTTAAGACAAATCACCGGTTATCTTTAAATAAAGTATTTAATATTTCTTAGCAATGTAAGACTGGATACATGTTACAACCTTGTTTTTATAACAAGTTTTAATACTTACGTTTTTATTTGACTCCGTGTAATGCTTATTCGTGATCGTTTATTATTTTTTTTAAATTTTCAATTTGTTTGCATTTTTTTAAAAAAAGATTAGCCCACTAAGTGTAGAAACATAGTTCATAGTTAAAATAAATTGAATAGAGCTTGAATGAAATGAAAGACTGAATGAAGGTCGTGGCCGGATTCACCGACTACTTCCCGGCTCCTGGGTTTCACGGCCACAAGCCAAGAAGCATGTTCCGTGACTACGGAAGTTAAAAAGAATTCACCCGAAAATTGGTGAATTCTAGCAGCGCCCGGCACCAACTTGTGTCTAGACGGCCATCTAAATTTTTTACTGTCCTTTGTTGAACACAAAAGCTTGGAGAAAGTTTCGTCCCGCATCCAACCAACAAACAAAAAGAAAAAAAAAACACTGTGACATGTCCACGCTCCAAGTACAAACAAATGAGAAATATACACAAATGGTCCTTTTTTTTAAAGACACTGAACAAAGCTGTTAAGTTGAAAGCCGACCAGAAAGCACGAAAGGCTGCTAGTCAAAAAGGGGCCGTTCAAGTATTACGTACGCAGATTCATTACAATTATTTACCCCCCCCGCCCCCCCATCACCTTTGTCAGCAAAAGTAAGCAAAGCTCTTAACCCCCTCCCCCCTTGTCATACTTACGTAAACATTGTTATATGCATTTTTCTTTTAATGTGTAACCGCCCTGTTGCTTTATTCCAGCAACACCTTTTTTTATTGATTTATGAGCAGCAGTTATAATTCTAAAAAATAAGAAAATAGTACCGAAACGAAACAATAGACTGACGGAAGAAATTTATACATGTGAATAGCGTGCGGTAATACCCCTACTCGGTTGTAAGCGAGTACCTATAAGTATACATTATTTGTGCGAATCCCCAAAAATGCGTTTCGTTTTCAAACATAAGACAATGTGTGGGTTGCCAAATGTGTAAAAAAGTAAATAACTACTGCTGACGTAATCACCACCTAGACGACAACCCCCCCCCCCCCCCCCGCCACCATGTAATCATAAATAAGTAGGGACCGGAAAAATTCACATTTTCAATGGCTTCTAGGATAGACTCTACGATCCTCTATGTACTTGTGAAGATTAGGTACACCTGCTGATTGGCTACTGACTCGTGACACGTGTTAACTGGGAAGCTTGTGATTCGACACTTCTTTCGTCGAACGTTTTTAATTGGTCTAGAGTTGTTAAGATAAACTGTGATCCGATCACTAGAGACCGGAAAAATTCGCGGTTTCATTTCGTGATAGGCTGAAATTCAAACATGTGTACAATTCTGCTGGTTCTGCTATTGGCTAGCGGTTTAACTGGAGCTCTCTGGGCCAATGAGAGACTATCGACCAAAGAAGAGTCGAAATCACAAGCTACCCAGTGGAGACGACTCATAATTTAGTACCCAGTGAACACGCGTGTTTACTTGAGATGTGCAGAGGCTAATGGAGGCTATCCTAGAGGTCATTGAATCCGCGAATTTTTCAGGTCTCAAAAAATAAGCAAAGCAATGGACCCCCCCCCCCCCCCGGGCCAGACTATAGTGCTAACGTGACACTTGAACGGCCCCAAGCGGGAAAACGGAACGCAGCGCCGGTGTTACTTGGTGTGGAAGGCGACGACCGGGTCCTCCAGGATGTCGGTCATGTCGATCTGCCGTCCGCGGCGGATCACCTCCGGGTGTTTCTTCACCATGAGCCAGCCCACGTGCGCGAAGAAGAAGCCCCGCTTGGAGTTGTGCGGATCCGCGTCCGTCTCGCTGAACTTGTGGTGCACCCGGTGGTCGCGCACCCAGTCGAAGATGGTGTTCTGGAACACCGTGTCGCCACGTCCGGGGAGGAACACGACACTTCACACATCTTAAAATAAAAATTGATTGTCTGTAAAGTCGGTTTACGGACGATAGTTTTAACGTGACAACGTCATAACAAAACATTGATGAAATGGTTGCATACTTTTATGAATAAAATTCAATCATTTTTATTGAATTATCACTATTTTGTATGGATACAAAGAAGGAGTGAAATGAAATCTACAATTTAATTGATTCATTTACTTTTGTTCGCACTCATTATTAATTCAAATACGTTTATTACTTTAACGAAGAGATTATTTTAACTATAACTTTTATACATGTTTGCTATTTAACTTCTTCCAATCTGTCTTATTCTGTTAAGGATAGGACGATGATAGGAAAAGTAGGAAACGAATGGGAGTGTTTCAAGTTTAATGTTCCTCGAAAAAGTCAAATCGATGGTTGTTCGAATCGAGTGAAAGAGAGATAGATGCGGCGCAAGCGTACAATGAGCGTAACGGGACACATAGTAACGGGACAATGTGCGTAACGGGACACTTTTTCGTGGGTGCAGCCGGCGTTCATCGATTTATTAGACGTTGTCACGTCAATAATACCAAACAGTTTTACGTAAAAGATTCAACTCCGTATCTGGTTGGCACGAAGAAATCGGACTCTGCTACTGATTGAACTTCCAGAGGTCGTGGGTTAGAATCGTATCTGTGCACTTAAATTACTCTATCGTACACCAGCCTCACTAAGTCTTTAAGCATAAGCCGAGTACATCAATATTTTCTCAAAACAATTTTTTTTACTGTCGATTGTCTCAGTAAATGAGGCTTGAATATCTTAGCAGAAGCGTAGGTAACATATCTTACCAAATGCTGGGACTAGTTTAGTGATATGGTTAGTACCTTAATTGAGCTTTGAACCGTGGAAATTTAACATTTTAACGAAGATAAATAAAAATGCATAACTGTGTAATTTTGGTTTTTCAAAAATAATTTTATTGCTCCCGGGTCCAATATGAATCTACATATAATTTTTTTTTAACATATTTTCGTGTGACGTAAATTAATTAGTGTATGGTAAAAATTAAGCGTATTTTCAAAAGCTGTGCACAGAGTATGATTTCGGTAAATTTAAAATATTTTATTCCTAAACTTCGCTTCCCTCTGGAAATGAAGGTTACTATTTATCAAACATTTAACAAGTATGTGTGCTGGAGTACAATGTAAGTTCCATAAAACTATGCTACATTAATGATGATTACTGAGCATTGGGAAGCGCTCTTGGCACTAACGATTAGTTTCCTGTGACATGGCGCAGCTCGTTGTAAGCTCAGTGGCTTCCGCCTGGCGTCCCGCCACCCAGCAACCTGCAGTGCCGGTGAGGTAGCCTACCTCCTAGGCGCGCGTTTGCATTCTCATCTTCATCACAGGAGTGCTGTCATAACTAAGGTACACACAAGATATAATTGTCTAAGATATGACAGTTATAATTTATGACTTTCTAAGTTGTGTGTTTAAATGTTGTGGCAGTTCTAAGTTGTATGTTTCTAAGCTGATAGTTCTAAGTTATGATTTTCGAAGTTATTAAGATTATAATTTGCGTGTTCCTGCGTTGTGTATTTCTAAGTTATTAGTTTATACGTTAGACAGTTCTAAGTTGTATGATTCTAAGATATGATCGTTCTAATTTATGAAAATCTAAGTTATGTTTTTTTTCCAAGAATTATAAATTTTGACTGTTCCAAGCTGTGACTTTATAAATTATGTGGGTATCCCTTCATCACAGATCACCTTTTTACCAAACACGAACCAAAACTGAGACTTCCCGTAGGTTTTGTAACCGGGGATACATTTTGAAACCTTGCGATACATATTGTAACCGAGTGATAAATTTCGTAACCTGGTGATACATTTTGTAATCGATTGATAAATTCTGTAATAGTACAATACATTTTTAACTGGTAGATAAATTTCGTTACCGGTAGACAATTTTTCATGACTGAATAATTTTTGTAACCGAGTGATGAATTTTGGTATCGGGCGATACATTTGCTACATAACCATGATTGGTTCACATTTGATCGGATACTCTTAGAACGCGATTAATAAAAACACTTAGGAAATTTTGTATCAGAAGCTAAAGCTTTTATTTATGCATGTATTATGCAACATGTTTAAAGACACCCTAAGCTCTCTCGGACAGGGACTAAAACATAAATTAATATAGTATAAAAAAATCTGCAGTCATGTGTGTGTACGTATATCATTTAAAGTCTGTGTACTCAAAATTACTCCACAGTACATCGTCTCCACTATGTCTTTAAGCGGTAAATGAAGCTTTAAACTCTAAGCAGAAGCGTAGGAAAAAGTGATGCAATATTTTCTTTATTACCTTACCAAATGCTCGAACTATTGTTATGGTTAGTATTCTGATAGAACTTCGAACCTTAGATATGTAAAATTTTGATGAAGCAAAACAAAATCTACATCACATAGGCATCTACTTATAATGTTTTCCAACATACTTTTTTTTGACGTCAAATGGGACGTTATCAATCAGCTTACTGATGAAGTAGCAACACACGGACCTTTAAATATAACTAGTGGCTGGGTCGCGTACTTGGTAAAACTTATCCGTTCGTGGACCAAGAGAAGAAGCGAACTTTCAAGACATTAGCTGCTACAATTTACACTCGTGACATATTTCCGTGTATGACGCAGATCAAGACGAAGCACACACGGCAGGCACTAGCAGCAACAACGCTGCGGGAAGCCTAAGATGTACATCAAGTTCTGTCCCTGCCCTAACACGCCCGAATATTCACCTCCGGCCAACCTCGGGAAATGTTTTATTTTTGCGCAGGGAAAAAAAATTCAAATATTAAAAATGGTCGGTTAGGTTAGCTACATTTAAACACTTTAAAACACTATGGACGGTTAGTTAGGTTAGTATAGCTACATTAAAATAAACAGAGACATATAAATATATATAAATAAACCCGAGGTTGGCCGAAGGTGAGTATTCGGGCGTGTTCGGGCAGGGACAGAACCTGATGGACATCTCAGGCTTCCCGGCAGGCGGCGGGGGAACTGGCGGGAACGCTCACCTGGCCGGCCACGGAGTAGCACACGGCCAGAAGCACGCGCAGGGGCGTCCTGGCCTTGTAGGCGCGGTGCGTCCACAGCCGGTGCGCGCCGGCCGTCACGCCGAACCCGCCCACGCCGCCCACGAAGAAACCTGCGGCAGGAGTTGCGAGACAGTGTTCAAGCGCGCATTCTGCCGAACATTGCGGTGAAAATAACTGGCTTTGGCGAACTCAACCAAATAATATAAATTGTTTTCTAATACTAATTTTTACTTAAACAAAATAAATATATAAAAATTCCAAAGCAGTCACGAGGACTGTCGACAGAAGTAAAAAAGTTTTCCCGATTTTTACGAAAAAAATATTATTACACAAAAAATTTGTGGCGATTAACAAATTAAAGAACAATATATAAATGTTCAGTCCCACAGTAGCATCACTCTGACCACAGCGGACACCAATTGCTCTGTTTTGCAATCAAGGAGCGAGACACGTTATAGCTGTAGGCAGCCTCTGACGGGCCTCTGACGAGCCTCTGACGGGCCTCTGACGGGACTCTGACGGGCCTCTGACGCGCCTCTGACGGGCCTCTGACGGGCCTCTGACGGGCCCCTCACGGTCCTCTGACAGGCCTCTGACGGGCCTCTGACGGGCCTCTGAAGGGACTCTGACGGTCCTCTGACAGGCCCCTGACGGGCCTCTGACGGGCCTCTGACGGGCCTCTGATGGGCTACTGACGGGCCTCTGACGCGTCTCTGACGGGCCTCTGACAGGCCCCTGACGGGCCTCTGACGGGCCTCTGACGGGCGTCTGATGGGCCTCTGACGGGCTACTGACTGGACTCTGACGGGCCTCTGACGGGCCCCTGACTGGCCTCTGACGGGCCCCTGACGGGCCTCTGACGGGCCCCTGACGGGCTCTGACGGGCCCCTGACGGGCCTCTGACGGGGCTCTGACGGGCCTCTGACGGGACTCTGACGGGCCTCTGACGGGCCCCTGACGGGCCACTGACGGGACTCTGACGGGCCTCTGACGGGCCCCTGACGGGCCACTGACGGGCCTCTGACGGGCCTCTGACGGGCCTCTGACGAGCCTCTGACGGGCGTCTGATGGGCCTCTGACGGGCTACTGACTGGACTCTGACGGGCCTCTGACGGGCTTCTGACGGGCCCCTGACTGGCCTCTGACGGGCCTCTGATGGGCCCCTGACGGGCCTCTGACGGGCCCCTGACGGGACTCTGACGGGCCCCTGACGGGCCTCTGAAGGGCCTCTGACGGGCCCCTGACGGGACTCTGACGGGCCCCTGACGGGCCTCTGACGCGTCTCTGACGGGCCTCTGACAGGCCCCTGACGGGCCTCTGACGGGCGTCTGATGGGCCTCTGACGGGCTACTGACTGGACTCTGACGGGCCTCTGACGGGCTTCTGACGGGCCCCTGACTGGCCTCTGACGGGCCTCTGATGGGCCCCTGACGGGCCTCTGACGGGCCCCTGACGGGACTCTGACGGGCCCCTGACGGGCCTCTGAAGGGCCTCTGACGGGGCTCTGACGGGCCTCTGACGGGACTCTGACGGGCCTCTGACGGGCCCCTGACGGGACTCTGACGGGCCCCTGACGGGACCCTGACGGGACACTGGCGGGACTCTGACGGGACACTGGCGGGCCACTGACGGGACTCTGACGGGCCCCTGACGGGACACTGGCGGGACTCTGACGGGCCACTGACGGGCCACTGACGGGACTCTGACGGGCCACTGACGGGCTACTGACTGGACTCTGACGGGCCACTGGCGGGCCACTGACGGGACACTGGCGGGCCACTGGCGGGCCACTGACGGGACTCTGGCGGGACTCTGACGGGCCACTGACGGGACACTGGCGGGACTCTGACGGGACTCTGACGGGACCCTGACGGGACACTGGCGGGACTCTGACGGGACACTGGCGGGACTCTGACGGGCCACTGACGGGCCACTGACGGGACTCTGACGGGACACTGGCGGGCTACTGACGGGACTCTGACGGGACTCTGGCGGGACTCTGACGGGCCACTGACGGGACACTGGCGGGACTCTGACGGGACTCTGACGGGACCCTGACGGGACACTGGCGGGACTCTGACGGGACACTGGCGGGACTCTGACGGGCCACTGACGGGCCACTGACGGGACTCTGACGGGACACTGGCGGGCTACTGACGGGACTCTGACGGGACTCTGGCGGGACTCTGACGGGCCACTGACGGGACACTGGCGGGACTCTGACGGGACTCTGACGGGACCCTGACGGGACACTGGCGGGACTCTGACGGGACACTGGCGGGACTCTGACGGGCCACTGACGGGCCACTGACGGGACTCTGACGGGACACTGGCGGGCTACTGACGGGCCACTGACGGGACTCTGACGGGCCACTGACGGGCCCCTGACGGGACTCTGACGGGCCACTGACGGGCTACTGACTGGACTCTGACGGGCCACTGACGGGCTACTGACTGAACTCTGACGGGCCCCTGACGGGACACTGACGGGCCCCTGACGGGACACTGACGGGCCTCTGACGGGCCTCTGACGGGCCCCTGACGGGCCTCTGACGGGACTCACCCCAGAGGAAGGTCCAAGGCGACACTTGGAGCGGCAGGAAGATGAGGGACTCAAGCGCCAGCAGGTGCAGCACCGCGATGCTGACCACGTTCAGCCAGATGATGGTGGGCGTCCACTCGGCGTCGCGACGCTTGTCCTCCTCGCCGGTGTTGTTGTTGCCGCAGGGCGCCGGCGCCTCCGGCTGTGACGTCACGTTGGGCGCCATGCTGCCCGCCAGCTCGAGCTGCTCCGGTGAGCCGAGAGCTGCGACAAGAGCACGGGTACTTGGGTACCACCGACGCAGTGATCTGCACCAGAGACCAACTACACCAACCAAATCTGTATCAAGAGTACGAGAACTTGGGTTATATTAAACAAATTAAGAATATATTTTTTTTCTTATTTTTACCTGTGAAATCCTTGATTTACAGTAGTTTTAGCAGTTGCATCTTTACTGTAGATAGATTTAGTTATATTATTTTATTGTGTTATTTTATTTTGCGATGGCGTGCCGCCGTAACTACATATGTACATCTTTACAAAGTTGGCACATGCAAGATAAGCTTTATAAATACTATAGCCAATAAAAAACATAAAGTACCTACTTACAAATACAGAAAATACAAACCAAACTAACAAATATAAAAAAATCCATCGTATTCATCACGAAAATGTTTTAAATTTGGAGTGTCTCCTAAAAAAAAACTAACAAAAATGAATTATTACATGAAACATATGTAGATCCAACAACATATACATTTGGCGTGTCTACACTCCATGCCTGGACTGCGTGCTGCATACATCTTACAGGCTGGATACAACGAGAGTGGCATGTCCGAGGAGTAAGTGATAGATCGAAGTTCGAGATGAAAAAAAAAATTAAATAAATAAAAAAAAGCAAGGATGAGCACGTGAAGACGCGTCTATAACTGGAATTAATTAAACTCTTATTAGTCACTTTCGTGTTATCCTAGTAGCCAAATAGAGTGGTTACCTTATTAACGTTGAAGCATTAAAAAATATACTGAACAGACTAGATTTGCTTGGATCTATTCGTGGTTCCATATGACTGTCACTGTTCACAAACTCTTGGTTACATCGTCCTGCCGTCATAGAGTCATGGTTATTGTCCACTGGACAGCTGTCCGAATAAGACCAAGAAGTGTAGGCGATTCAGGGTAGGATATACAAGGGAAAACATCGAGATCAGCAACAAACCAGGATCTGCTGAATCGCCTGCTGATTTGTTCAGATCCCGCTATCTCTGCTCCGAGCAAACGTCCACAAAGAAGAGTGGGAAGATTATCTTCTCAACAACTGCGCTTGTTGACGAAATCCAACTCCTCACACCACCACGTTCTGTGCGAATCGCCAAGTACCTACAAGTGACACAGACAATTATGAAATGATAACTAAATAGTATGTTGAAACTGGTCAGTTCTTCTGAGAGTTGACTCGAGTTACTAATAATCCGTTTTGTCAGGTACGGTTATTATTTTTATTGTTGTGTATAAAACATGAGTATCGTGTAATTTTTTTCTTGTATAACTAATTGTTTACACATGTGATATTTTACGCTCTGAATTTGCTCTAATTCGTTTCACTGTTACTATAATATTTTATCTAGCATCTGTTACAAAGATTTATGTTAATTTGACTTTATATTTTTATTAAGTAGGCTACTTAAACTTGTGTAGTCAAATTTGGGGGGCCAATTTATAAGTTATATGTAGAGACCGGAAAAATTCGCGATTTCAATTAACTGTAGGGTATACTGCATGATCCTCTATGCACGCGGGAAAATTACATTTGCTCATTGGCTGCTGACTCGTGACACCTGTTAACTGGGACGCTAGTGATTCGATACTTCTTTTGTTAAAGGTTTTCATTGGCCGAGTAGCATTCAGATAAACTGTGGCCCAATCACTGATGCAGCAAAAGGGCAAACGTTTTTGGAGTCTAGACTATCACGAAATGAATCCGCGAATTTTTCCGGTCTCTAGTTATATGTTTTTAAGTTTAGCGTGATTTTAAAATGCTGTTTTGTATTGATCAGTGGATGTTGAGAAAAATTTCTTGAAGTATTGTTTATACATTAATGTTCAAACTGCAGTGAAGGAAAAAAACTCATACAACTGCTCCGCAAATAAGACCAGTGTGACTTAAAAACGAATTCAAATAACTAAAGCTTGCTGACATTTGTATATTTCAGTGTTTGATGCAAAAACATTGTTCACTTCAAAGGACGGATAAATACTTCTATGATAAAAAAATTAATTGTATAAAAATAGTAAAAAAGTTAAAAGTAATATTTTCATATTTATTACTCTTTTATTTGTATAAACATATCAGCTAAGGAATATCCACTAACAGGTAAAATCTGTCCTAAAAATACCCCCATTAGATATGCTGTTTTGCAAAGTAAAGGAATTTCAATTAAATAAACCATGAATGGTTTTTTTTTCTAAAAATAGAGAAAAGGTTTTATGGTTTTATTTTCCGACCAATATCGTTTTTAAAAAAAGAGATTTCAGTATTATTGATTTGACTTTTTATCAAATCTGTTTATTAAAAATAATAGCATATTATTGGACAAATATAACATTTAAATGTTCCGTGCAACTAATTTTTCCAAAACAGTGTCATTTTGACTGTTACTTGATGCACTTTTACAATATAATGATTTGTAATAAGCATGTCTACTTAAATATTCGGAACAAATAATGTACTAATTTCTCAATATAAAAATGAGTTGCCAATAACAGTGGCAAAATTAAAAAGAAGTAAACATTTTCATTTTTTTGTGCATAAAATATGGTACAAACTTAATGTTGAATAAATTACTTTCATTAAGTTTAATAATTAAAAATTATATATTTGTCATCAGAGTTAAATTTTGATTGAAAATGATGATTCGTTTCATGATTTTAATAGCATTGCGGTGCTCTGTGGTGTTTTGGAGTGAATTTCAGTGTTACGTCGGTTTGATCGAAATTTGCGATATAAACTTCTCCATATCTATGAATGCAATGTATAATTTATTGTCAAAAATCACTTATTTCACTACTATAAAATTTAAAAAAAATAAACAGCAAATAAAAGCAAAATATATGCATCATATGCTGGAGTTTTATTTTAATAAAATTTCTTGGAATACGCCATTGCAGTTTGGCACTGTTTGTCATGGGAAAACTTTCAGGAATGCAAATTAAGAAATAAAAATGAAAACGCAATCCCACAGGGAACTAGCCTAGATCAGCTGATGTCGAACAGATAAACACAACGATTAACCTAAATTGGCATTAATGTACAACACAAGGACGGCAGCACAGACTGAAATACCAGACAGCACAAGAATTCCGTAGAAGTAATTTAGTCATGGAAAAAAAAAACCGCAGACGAACACAGTGGGGTAACCACGACGAGACAGTTACAACAATCACAGTAAATGCAGACAGGCTGTTCGTGCCTGATGACGGGGACTAACTCCAGCTCCCGAAACGTCGCAACTGTTTCGACATAGGAAACCTGCCGTGTTCGCCTGTGCTGCTGTCGCTGAGGGTGTCCATAAAACCAGTTTAGGTTCGTCGTCGGGATTATCTGCTTGACATCAGCTGATGCAGGCTTGTCCAATGTGCAGGGCCATGACTAGGGACCGGAAAAATTCGCGGATTCAATGACCTCTAGGATAGCCTCCATTATCCTCTGCACTTCTCAAGTAAACACGCGTGTTCATTGGTTACTAAATTGTGAGTCGTCTCCACTGGGTAGCTTGTGATTCGACGCTTCTTTGGTCGATAGTATCTCATTGGCCCAGAGAGCTCCAGTTAAACCGCGAGCCAATAGCAGAACCAGTAGAATTGTACACATGTTTGAATTTCAGCCTCTCACGAAATGAATCCGCGTATTTTTCCGGTCTCTACTTATCAATAATCAATCGGTATCTTAAAAAAAAATGTATATATATATTTGCAATATTGGATGCTTAGTTATATATGCACAAGGAAGGGATACGATACAAATAATGTTTTTTTTTTAACTCCACCATGGACCAATAGACCGTGGAGGTATTCCTGTAAGGAAAGGTGGGTCGCCAGGTGGAAAAGTTTGGGAACCACTGGTTTATAGAATGTGCAGGCTGGGGTTTCGAACTCGGTCCCTCAGAACGCTGCGCCGGTGTGTGAAATGGGGGAACCTAACCTACAATAGGGGTAAGGGGGGGGAAAGCCTTAATTTCACAGACGAGAGAGCCAGACCCGAAGTTCCCCCTAAGTTCATGCTCGCTTTTTTTTTTCCGTTCTATCTCATTGTATAAACCGGTGTGGCATTAAATTTTGCGGCCGATTAGGATAGGTTAGCTACATTATAAATACTTTAAAACATTGTGGATGGTTGTTTATATTAGGTAAGTATAGCTACATTAAAAAAAACTGTAAAATCATTTTATGGTTGCTTAGCAAATAACTTTTAATATGTAGCTATCCAGGGCTAGGAAACCGTTTACATGATTTCACAGTATCTTTAATGTAGCTATCCTAACCAAATCAACCGTCCACAATGTTTTAAAGTATTTATAATGTAGCAAACCTAACCTAATTGACCATTAGTTATCATGAGTTAACATGAACAAAAAAAAAAACGAATATGCACGATCGGGCGAATGGCTCTCTCGTCTGTGAAAAGAAGGCTTCCAACAAGAGGGGCGGGGAAGAGGGGACCGCCGATGCGCAGTTGTTTGTTCTGCCGCCGTCAGCGCTTCCCGCGCGGCGAGTCGGCAAAACAGCCCGCGCTGCCCCACAAAGAGACACCTCGCCACGTAAGCAGTGTCGCTATTGCACACACGGGGACTCGCCCCTGCCTGGCTGGCTTCCGCGCAACACATGTCCGCGGTGATGCCGTGTTCGTGTGTCCCGGTACCTCCAAAACCTCAAGTCTGTTGTAAGCAATTAGTTCCTTGGATAGCTTCCCCGTTATCAACTGCGCACATTAACAAGCACGATTAAAACCAAATAAAGTCACAAATGATTGAGTATTCAATTATATTTTCGATGTACGGATGCTTAAATTAAACATAAATTAACACATAAAATTATAACACACAATATTATTACTAAGTACTCGGTTTTACAAGATCTTTCTTGGCAACTGGTTTCCGAAACAATATTTCGTGAAGGTACACAATTTTTGTTTGTTTGTGTAGACTAACTATTCTGTGGTGACGAAAACGCAATTCTGTAGCCTCAACAAAACCATTTGTTAGTGACGACAAAATGATCTGCCACCAAAACGACACCTAGTGTAGGTTAAAATTTGGTTTTGTTGACAACGCAATATATTTGATAGAGTTTCCGTTAGTTCAGTAACCAAACTGAAAGTTAATTACAGTATTTGCAGGTACAGTCAGTACCATGAACGAGTGTACTTTCCGATGGATTCATGTGGTGTTCTTAACTGTCACCATGCAAATTATCTCATCAGGTAAAAAATGAAATGATATTGAAATGATATTTCGAAAGAAACGAGGGTTGCTATACAGGAAGACGTCTCTCGGCACACGTTCAGTTACAGCTTTCTCCTCTCATGCCGACGGTGGAATGACATTGGGAGTTTAATAAGTGTATAACCGAGTGGGTGCTGACCTCTATGACCCCGGGCTGACAGGTGACGTCAGAGAGGCCCAGCAGAGGGGAAGATGTCGTGATGTCGCCCCAACCAGAAGCTCAGTTTGGGAAAGATCACACCATGTACAATGTACTGGCTGGTACAGGAGAGCAAAGTCTACCTTGTCACCGATAACTAGAGACCTGAAAAATTCGCGGGTTCATTTCATGTTATGCTAAAATTCAAATAATTATACCTTAGTGCTGCTTCTGTCATTGGTTCACTGTTAATCTAGAGGACTGAGGGCCAATTAGAGACCCTCACTCATAGAAGTGTCGAATCACAGACACTCAGTCGAGACGACTCACAAGTCAGCAGCCAATGAACAGGTGGCATTTGCCCGAGTGTAGAGGATATTGGAGTCTATCCTGGAGGTCATTGAACCCGCGAATTTTTCCTGTCTGTACCGATAACATACCTCGCTCGGTTACAATCTCTCTATTTCTTGGACTCACTAACCCGCCTCGTCAGGGGTGTATGTGTGTTAGTGAGGCGGGATGATAAGCGCGACGCTCGTTTGTATTTCTAGCGCGGTATAGCCTCTAAGCGCAAGGTTCTCAACTGGCGTGCAGTCTTCTCGTAGTCACAGGACAACTGTGAAATTTTGAGCGGTGACCGTAACATTATACGGCGGAGAAATGAAGATAAAGGTGTAATGAAAAGTCTCCTAAGTGGTTTCAAGAATTTGTTCCAGTTGTTTCGGAAATGTATAAAAATCACGGTGCTGCCAAGTGCGACACATATGTAAAGAGAAACTTTCTAGTATTACCTGTTTTAGATTTTTTTTATCAATACGGGCAGTATTTTAATAAAATACTAGTCGAAAATCAGGTCCATAGAGGGGATTTCAATATTTTTTCAAGTATTTTTCGGATTTTATCGAAGCCGTTTCATTATATAGTTTAAAATTGCAAATGGAATGATCCGGTAGTCGACGAAGCTGCTCCGGCAGTGAATTCTAGCGGCGGGTGCGGAACTACGTGTGGTTCGCGTCCAGAGATGTGTTGAAAACACAATTTGCGTGTATATTTGTCATGCTCGACATTACTTAAAATAACAGTGTCAGAGTTTCGTGTTGTTAAGTGTATTTGCAACATGAGAACACGTGAATTTGTTCGTTACCGAGTTTAGATATTACACATCTCAGGCGAGTACTGAAATTAAGACTAGATCACATTTCTTTTTTGCAGCAATTCCTACCAATGATTAGAGACTGGAAAAATTCGCGGGTTCATTTCGTGATAGGCTGAAATTCAAACATGTGTACAATTCTGCTGGTTCTGCTATTGGCTCGCGGTTTAACTGGAGCTCTCTGGGCCAATGAGAGACCATCGACCAAAGAAGCGTCGAATCACAAGCTACCCAGTGGAGACGACTAACAATTTAGTAACCAATGAACACGCGTGTTTACCTGAGAAGTGCAGAGGATAATGGAGGCTATCCTAGAGGTCATTGAATTCGCGAATTTTTCCGGTCCCTACAAATGACATATTTCGAGGCATGATGTTGTGACGATTCACCGTGCAGAATAACTAGGTGGTGACAGCGGAGTTATTCAGCACGCACGTGGAGTGAGTGTGGTCGTGACAGGAGTCATCACGTGGTGTGGTGGGGGGGAAGGGGGGGGTGAGCATCTCGCAGGGGCGTATCGCCGAGTGAGATCCAAGTCCAGTCTTCCTCTGCTCGGTCTGTACACATCTGGACAGAGCCGCGTGACGCCAGCTAGCGCAGAACCTGGCGTCATCGCGCCGTTTGACTGCTGAATGACTGACGAGTGAAAGGGCCTTGTAACCACCCCGGGGAGTGTTTGGAGCTGGGGGGCGGGGGGAGGGCAGATAAACACGGCGGGAAGAGATGAATGCATGCTGAAATAGAAAGTTACGCTGGCTCCAGCCATAAAACTGCGACTGTCTTCAGGTGCCGGCCTAACTTTAACACATGGTCCGCTAAGTGCTGGAAGTTAGCACCAGCAGAAAAGCTGCGCATGCCACCTAAAGGGTATTTTCAAAGCAGAGGTTGAGGAATTGCGCTGGTATTCATTCGCCGACGCGTGTGCGCTACTCTTCAAACAATGGGCCGCACAGCTCTCGCAGGACCCGGGTCGACGATAAGTCTGTGTCGATGGAGCCGGGTTGGCACAGTGGTAAGGCACTGCACTCACGTTCCAAGAGGACTCGGGTTCGAATCTGTTAGTCCACCTTATTTCTGTTTCCCGCCGGTTCCTCGACATCAGTCCAGGCACCTCGCCACAGAATCTCTGTCTGTGTCACGTCACCGCGTCTAAGGCCTCGTTGTCAGTGAGGCATTAAGCCTACTTAAAATAAATAACTAGGGACCGGAAAAATTCGCGTATTCAATGACCTCTAGGATAGCCTCCATTATCCTCTGCACATCTCAAGTAAACACGCGTGTTCATTGGGTACTAAATTGTGAGGCGTCTCCACTGGGTAGCTTGTGATTCGACGCTTCTTTGGTCGATAGTCGCTCATTGGCCCAGAGAGCACCAGTTAAACTACGAGCCAATAGCAGAACCAGCAGAATTGTACACATGTTTGAATTTCAGCCTATCGCGAAATGAATCCGCCAATTTTTCCGGTTTCTACCTATTGGCCTAGAAGTTCATTTGGAGGTCACTGTACCAATTACAAACATTCAATCACAGACAATACAGTTAAGGCGTCTCACAAGTCACAAGCCAATGAACAGATGGCATCTGCCCCGGTTGTACAGAGGACTACAGATTCCGCTTTATCTCATTTAACCCACGATTTTTTTTCCAGTTCCTAGTCATAGTACTTTGAGAAATATCCTGTCACAAGTATACTCGTAAAAACCAACTGTGTCCCCCGATGAAGCATATCTTCAACACCTCTTCAACACCTGGGTAGCGCTTCTGATACACGTGAATGCAGCATGGCCTTCAAGAGCACGAACTCTAAGGGAATGCTGGTTTTGCCATAGTATGTTTGCCAGCAAATTTGTCTTCATATCATTATTCCAAAACTCTAAATGTTAAAATATTAGTACTACTGCGAAACAGTGAAATCTGACTGCAATTCTGTTTGAAATGGCCATCACTGAAGAATTTTCATGAGACACGCAGTTAAAATCAAAATGCTCTCCAGAAGCTTCAACAGTTTCACGTCATTTATATTGTGCACATGTCTATCACGTGAGCACAGGGGTGAACCCAACTGTGCCTCAGGTAAGAAGGGGGGAGTGGGGGGAACGTAACGTGGTTCCACGGACAGCACCTGGACTAGTGACGTGGTCCCACGGACAGCACCTGGACTAGTGACGTGGTCCCACGGACAGCACCTGGACTAGTAACGTGGTCCCACGGACAGCACTTGGACTAGTAACGTGGTCCCACGGACAGCACCTGGACTAGTAACGTGGTCCCACGGACAGCACCTGGACTAGTAACGTGGTCCCACGGACAGCACCTGGACTAGTAACGTGGTCCCACGGACAGCACCTGGACTAGTAACGTGGTCCCACGGACAGCACCTGGACTAGTAACGTGGTCCCACGGACAGCACCTTGACTAGTGACGTGGTCCCACGGACAGCACATGGACTAGTGACGTGGTCCCACGGACAGCACCTGGACTAGTGACGTGGTCCCACGGACAGCACCTGGACTAGTGACGTGGTCCCACGGACAGCACCTGGACTAGTGACGTGGTCCCACGGACAGCACCTGGACTAGTAACGTGGTCCCACGGACAGCACCTGGACTAGTAACGTGGTCCCACGGACAGCACCTGGACTAGTAACGTGGTCCCACGGACAGCACCTGGACTAGTAACGTGGTCCCACGGACAGCACCTGGACTAGTAACGTGGTCCCACGGACAGCACCTGGACTAGTAACGTGGTCCCACGGACAGCACCTGGACTAGTAACGTGGTCCCACGGACAGCACCTGGACTAGTAACGTGGTCCCACGGACAGCACCCGGACTAGTAACGTGGTCCCACGGACAGCACCCGGACTAGTAACTGGTCGCACGGACAGCACCTGGACTAGTAACGTGGTATCACGGACAGTACCTGAGCTAATGGCGATGCCTCTGCAGGCCGTGTCTCAGGCGTGTTGTCGCGACGAGCTCAGGCAGAGGGACTGGCTCAGCTGTCTGCTGCCCGGGTGGTTCTCCTGGCAGGGGGGAGGGGAGACACCCTCTGACTGCTGACGGCGGACATTCCGCCCACTTTCCCGTCGGCACGTGGCACACCCCCCCTCCGCCAGGCACACCACCATTGCCACACTCACACGGTCCTCCCTCCTTCTGGCCACCCTCGCTATGTGCTCATCAGTCATGTCTTCCTTTACACTTCGCCTAGTTGAAGGTGCTGGCGTGGGGTCGTTACCACAACGCCGAAATACCACAACGCCGAATACCATAACTCTGAATGTCAAAATTGTCCACAACGCCGACAGCTAGAAAACTGCTGTGTACTACAACGCCGAATTACCACAACGCCGAAAAATGATTTTGCGGGGAAGGGGGGGCCACAGGAGCCAAATGAAAAACAACTGAATGAATTTGTGTGCTAACCTTACCTAACGTAACCATTGTCGCAGTCCTGCAATGACATTTTTCGGCGTTTATGTATTTCGGCGTTGTGGTATTTCGGCGTTGTGGTACACAGCAGTTTTCTAGCTGTCGGCGTTGTGGTCAATTTTGACCACCGGCGTTATGGTATTCAGCGTTATTGTACGTTCGGCGTTGTGGTATTTCGGCGTTGTGGTGCGTCACCCTGGGGTGCCTCCTTGTTGGCGCGCGACACCTACTGCGTGTAACATCACGGAGTCCTAGTTGGCCGGAGAACTGGACTGCTGGTAACACCTTCATACTGCATATTCCACACGTGTCTCTATCACGGGCTGTGTGTCGGTGAGAGGTGTTCCCTGCAATGAATCGGCAAATGAGAGACCATTTACTGACTACTGAACATCCTTGATTAGCGCGCTAGAATTTATACCACTCGCCGTAATACAAATCTAACTTTGATATTGCACGCAAATAAATGATAGAAAGAAAAATAATAAAAGGACGGAGTGATATTATAAATGTAATTGGTGAAGTATAAATTATAGCAAATTAAACAATTTATATAAACACCAGTATTCAATATTAATATAAACACGGTTCTAAAATTAATCTTTTAATTTAGTAAAATATCCTAGATGAATTTGATTAATAATCATAAATATACTGGAATTTATTCTGATTTATTTATTAGATAATAATATATGAAGCTAATAATATATTTCATTGAGCTAATCCGTCTCCGTGAAGATACTCCGTTCCGTGAAGTCTGTCTCCGTTTACGTGATCCCAACGTGGGTTAAGTGCGGGGTTGAGTGCGGGGTTGAGTGCGGGGTTGAGTGCGGGGTTGAGTGCACCTGAGACCTAGCCGGCGTGGTGGGGGAGGGGGGGGGGGGGGGTAGTCCGATGGTCCGGACCCCTCCCTTCCGAGGATTCAAAAACTAACAAGCGAAGACATGCTATTAAAATTACAGTAGCTCAGCTTCTGAAGGTTACAAAGAAGTTATTTCACAAGGAATATTGTAATCCACAGTGCTACAGTGCTGTATTTTCTCCCCATTATAGCTGGGCATGCAGCTGAAACTGTATTTCTAAAGTAGCCTGTATTTAATGCTCTTTTGCGCACATGTTACTTAGAGCTTACCTTTCGCACAAAACTTGACATGCGCAATTCATGTATTAAATGTAATTAAAAAAAATACACATATGACATGTTTTAACGAAATAATCAAACAAGTGACTTCTAATAACAAATTGTTAAAAAAATACTCATAAACGAAAATATAAGATATTCCTTCTTTTCTTTTCTGAAGCAAATTCATGACTCGAATTTCTACGTGTAAACGTTGGCGATCTACAAATATACCATTCCCTGATATTTTAGTGCGAGAATATTTTAAGATTGGTTTATAAAGAGAAAATTATTCATAAAACATGGTATCATTAGAGACCGGAAAAATTCGTGGATTCATTTCGTGATAGGCTGAAATTCAAACATGTGTACAATTCTGCTGGTTCTGTTATTGGTTCGCAGTTTAACTGGAGCTCTCTGGGCCAATCAGAGACTATCGACCAAAGAAGTGTCGAATCACAAGCTACCCAGTGGAGACGACTCACAATTTAGTAGCCAATGAACACGCGTGTTTACTTGAGAAGTGCAGAGGATAATGGAGACTATCCTAGAGGTAATTGAATCCGCGAATTATTCCGGTCCCTACGTATCATGGTTGTACCGGAACCAGTCCTGGCCGCGGCCTTGAGGCGCGGATGAGATGGGAAGGACCAGCCACACTGCGCCTCTCTCCCGGGGATACGCCCCCCGCCTGGCGCTTGTGTGGCCGCCGCCTGTACACTTCTCTGGCGCTACCAGGACATGCGCGTGTCCATCGCTAGAGTCTGGAAAAATTCGCGGGTTCAACGACCTCCAGGATGGACTCCAAGATACTCTGCACGTTCGGGCGAACGTCATCCTGTTCTTTGGCTGCTGACTTGTGAGGTGTCTCAACTGGAGTAACTCGTGATTCGATACTTCTTTGATTGATGGTTTCTAACTGGTCCAGAGTTCTCAAGGATTAAAATTAAACCAGTAGCAGAAACAGCAAAAAGGTATACATATTTGAATTTTAGCTCGTCACGAAATGAATCCGCAGAATTTTTCCCGGTGTCTATCCATCGTGACTGTCGGGAACCTCGACACTGAACGAGATTTAGTAACTTGATATACTTAAAAAACACCGAATATCTCTGCTGTCAGAATTTCGAATTTGGTACAGACACAGAGATTTTTTTAAAATTTATTCGGTATCAAAGTAGAACTGAAACACACACACATATATACATATGCTTCACTTTCATGATTGATAGAGACCCGGTGATGCCTCAAAAGCGCCCCCATGCACTAGTAGATATGCTCGCCGCATGGCCGCCACTGCACACTACACGAGACAGTCGGTCTTTGTACTTGCACAATGGCTGAAAGTAGCACTGCACTGTTTGGCGGATTATTTTGTTAGGATGTTTCTAATTTTTCCGCAGTTCACGACGAAAGCTTTGCGCGTAGGCTAAATTGTCAATTTTTTTTTCCTTCATAAAGTCGACGTCGGCGTCTGGAAACATTTCTCTGGATATTTTAACTAGCTTTATGTAGCACTCTCGTTTGATATTCCTATTGACAAATTCCTTAGTCCTTATATCCCACACTGGTCGAAGAGTGCGATATAAATGTATGAACTCCTCACAAAAAACTTTATTATAATTAGAAGACACGATGATGCGACAACAGACAGCACACTCGCTGTGGGGTCGGAACGAGCATGTTGAGACCTGCCACTCACTGGCGGATATGCTCGGTCCGGGGCTCGGCTCGGAGGGCGAGCCGAGCTATGCTCGGTCTGACAGAGGCCGGACCAGCCCATACACCGAGCCAAGTCGGCGAGCATATCCGCTAGTGTGTGGGGCGCTTTATGTTTGCTGCACCAACGCAACGTTTGTTTTTCCTTTAGGTGATTTCTTGTTCTCGTTAGTCGGCTAGTCGGCGCTGCTAGCAGGGCATCATTGGCTCGCCGTCGCAGAGGGACGTGTCCGCGTAACTTCCGTCCAGTCAATCGACGCAGCGAGAGCGCGACATGTCTGCGCCTCTTCTGGATGTTGTATGTCGACGGGCTGTTTCCGAAAGCTCGGACGAGTTCTCGCCGAGCAGGGTCAGCAATGGAAGAAGTTGCGCTGGACTCGGACACAGTGTGACGACATCCAGCACAAAGCCACAGGCGCGGCTGGTCCCCAGGGCAGCAGAAGTGCGACAAGGCAGGTGTTACAACACACAAAATTAAAATTGGTTGCTTGCAAAGTCGGTTTACGGACGATAGTTTAACGTGACAACGTCATAACAAAACATTGATGAAATGATTGCATACTTTTATGAATAAAATTGAATCGTTTTTATTGAATTATTACTATTTTTTATGGATACAAAGAAGGAGTGAAATGAAATCTACAATTTAATTGATAAATTTACTTTTATTTGCACTCTTTAATTCAAATATGTTTATTACTTTAACGAAGAGATTATTTTAATATAACTTTTATACATGTTTGCTATTTAACTTCTTCCAATCTGTGTTATTCTGTTAAGGATAGGACGATGTTAGGAAAAGTAGGAAATGAATGGTAGTGTTTCAAGTTTAATGTGCCTCGAAAAAGTCAAATCGATGGTTGTTCCAATCGAGTGGAAGAGAGATAGATGCGGCGCAAGCGTACAATGAGCGTAACGGGACAATGCGCGTAACGGGACACTTTTTTCATCGATTTATTAGACGTCACGTCAAGAAAAGATAATGTGATGAACTTGCAACACCTGTACCCTGACCATATTCCTAGTGCGCGATGGGGAAAAGACCAGTCCTTTATTTTCAGGGGAACGGATCTTGTCTCTCCTATCCGTCGCCGATCTGTTTCCCAAACATCCGCGCATGCGCACAGCTCACTTTTACGTTGATCTCGTCCGGATGTCAGAACCGCGTCCGGCGCCACTAACTCGTGCGTGGTCAATTTTGTGATCTACGTGTTGGTGTGCCAAATGAAACTTTACTATAGCGTAAACTATCCTGGAATGCATTCTGTACAATTTAACGGTCATAACAAGAGGCAAACGCAACTTAAATAATTACTTGAGAACGTTAGAAAGGCGGTTCTATTTTTGGACGATAATGCTGCTATCTCTCTATTTTTTTTTCCTGTAACGCTAGAATGCGCTGGAGTCGGTTTATAGCCTCGCGCAAGGCACCATTTATCAAAAACAGTTTCCTTTTTGATCCCTTACTGCTAGAGACCGGAAAAATTCGTGGATTCATTTCGCGATAGGCTGAAATTCAAACATGTGTATAATTCTGCTGGTTCTGCTATTGGCTCGCGGTTTAACTGGAGCTCTCTGGGCCAATGAGAGACCGTCGACCAAAGAAGCGTCGAATCACAAGCTACCCAGTGGAGACAGTAGGTAAATATAGTAGGTCCTGTGGCAGGGGAGGGGGGAGGGGGATCCGGGGATCCGGCGGCAATCTTTGATTACTTCATTTCTGGCGGCCATCTTGGATTACGTCACTTCCGGCGGCCATCTTGGATTACGTCACTTCCGGCAACCATTTTGTTTTTATCCGCCATTTTGTTTTCTAGAACATTCCGCCATTTTGAGTTTCGTCCACCATCTTGAAAATCTTTATTTATTATCCGATTTTAATGGAAAAAAAATTTAAAATTTATAAAAAAATTAAATAATCAAAATTTTAAAATAAAATTAAAAAATGTTATTTAATAAAATTTTAATTAAAAACCTACGCATCGAACACCCCACTCCTCTAAATTACAAATACATCATCTAGCACCCCCACCCCTCTGTTACAATAACATCGTCATCGAACACCCCACTCATTCCTGTTACAATTTTTCGTTACATCCACCATCTTGGAAAATCATAATTATTAACTTAGAAAATCAGGAAAAAATATATACACCATCGTTGTCTGCTGGAGGCAGCCATCTTATTTAGTGGAGACTGCCATCTTGATTTCATATGATGGGTGTCATCATCGGTTGTAGGTTTATAAAGTATGTTAGTGTATGTAAGGTCGAGTTACAATTCTCTACCAACATTGTTATGTACCTTATAGACCAAAATCCACAGAATCCACAAAATCCACAAAATCCACAGTCATTTTGCTGTTTTAACCGACATTTTTTCTTAAAGTCTTATCACTTATAGGTTTTAACTAAAATATATGTTATCAATACTATCGTTGTGGATGCGTTAGTTAAAGTAATGATAATTTAAAAAAACCTTTATTACTCCATCTTAGCGGACGAGAAATTTTTCCGAGTCCTAACTCACAAGTAATATTCTCTTCTCATGTTTGCGTACTCGTGTTTTAAAAGCTGCATGGAAGCAGATATTTTAATGTTTGTGTATAATTGCATTTCACCATTCTGTAAGATATTTATAAGTATCAGTACCTCGTGGGATATTGGTTCTATATTAAAAATAATAAACAATATGTAGGTAAAATTGTATTTACTAAATTAAGAACATATTTTACACATCAAAAATTGGGCAAAAACAGAAACAACACATAAAAAAAATGGAAACTTTACAACAAAAATGAAAACTATACATCAAAAACATAATCTATATAACAAAAATGAAAACTGTACAGCAAAAACATAAACTGTACAACAAAATAAAACTATAAAACGAAAAAAAACAACAGAAAAACTATAAAATTAATGGAAACAACAACCAAACTATTTACAGAAAAAAAATTATTCATCGCATCCAACATATCCGTGGGGGACCGTGCGGATACCATCTTCGCAGATCAACCGTTTGTCGTCCTCCCACGTTATGGCCAGCTTATTGCTGTACTCAGTATAGAGTATGTGCTGATGGGAGCGAATTGCTCTAACGCCTGCCCTCATTGTGCGGTGGTCTTGCAGGGCATCCAGGTAGTCATCGAATGTTATGTGGTTTTTGACCACACATCGCTGGATGCCCTTGGCCTTTTTCTCGCTCTTACCACCACACCTGTAGGCGTAGAGTTTGGCCCGTAGGCTTACAAACTCCTCCATCACTTCTCCCCCACATTCATCTTTGAATTTACCGACAACTTTCTTGTTGATGGGGGAGAAGCATGGGTGGTCGGAAGGGTAGCAGCTGGTGTCGAATTTAGCCATCAGTGTAGGGTTGGCTTTGAGGTCTGAGTAAAAGTCTGCTGTCTGGATCTCATACACAAAACTGTCTGTATCCATATACATCATGTGAATATTGTCATGGTAACGGGGTTTCATGGTATTGTAGTGGAAGTCGTACATGAGAGTCTTTGAAAGATCTAGTACGGCCAGTCCGGCATAGATCGGCTTGTCGAAAATGATGGTCTCGTGATTAAGGTGGACTAGAGACAAATTCGGTTCGTACATTGTACGGTCCTTGAAGGATGGACGACACACCAACTTCTTGAACCTCTTCTCAGAGCACACGAACTCCATTTTGAGCCTCCGCCTTTTATTTTCCATCAGTTTACCAAATGTCGAGTTCACAGCGAGCTTAAAGAACTCCTTCTCGAACTCGTTGGCTGCTGCTTTCCGCTTGTTGGTATTCAGCCGAATATAGGGCTCCAACCATGCCGACTGCTCAAACTGTAGGACTCGGTGTATCTTAGTCACTCTCAACCCATGAGATACTGCTTGCTGTAGGTTTTTGTAGTGGACAATGTAGTGCTCTTTATTTTCAAGTGTTGTCATCAGCTTTGATTGATTTGAGCCGGGCGGACACTGATTTACGGGGAGAAATGGCAGGTCTTTATGACTTTCGTGGAGCTCGGGAGGGTACTCCACATCACACTCAATAATGTAGCCTGTAGGAGAATCATCTGGAACAGACACGACATCAATTGATGTGTCTGCCCATTGGAAATGTCGAATTGGAAGCGGCAGAGACATCGCCCACCCGTACAAGTTATTTGCATCAATGTACTCCAGGAATGTGGATGGCTTGGATGCATCATATGTCTCAGGTATGTAGGAGTTATTGGCTATGCAATGACGTTTAATGCTTTGCGCTACTCCCCCCCTAATACCAGCCTCCACAAACATGTACATATCATAATCGGTAAGAAGCTCTAGCTGTACACCTGTAGTTCGAAGCATTGCATCGAAAGCGAACCCTGGACAAGAAATATAGTGAGACGGATCTAGGCTGTATGTCTCCAAACAGATGGAACGGAAATTCTCGAATACATCCGCCAAAATCAGAACATCCGTCTTTAGGTACAAGTCAGCGTACTCCCCCAAAGTAGCACACTGAAACTTGTCCCAGACTTTCACTGCATGAGCATACTCCATCTCTGAAATCATGGAATCAGTCAGACTATTGTAGAAATCGCCGATAGGCGGAAGACTAGTATCATCTAGTCGAGCAAAAGAATCCACAAAATCATACGGGAAGACACCCTTGCGGGTAACCAACTCCAACTCATCAGGCGCGAAAAACTCAGCAGTACTGACAAACTTGTCTGCCGGCAAGAACTCAGCGAGCGAAGCAAGACCCCGACTCATGAAACGGAACGTATCGACAAACTGAATGCTGAACTTATCATACAACTTCTTGGAAAAAGTTATCAGCTTCTCCTCTGAATTCGGGATTATGAAGATGTCTTTACTGTCGTACCCTAACTTCCTGATAATGAAGTTCTGGTCGTACGTCAGGTTGTGGAAGAACACAATCAACTTTTTTGGTCTGCGCCTGAGAAGGTTGCAGTCATTACATGCAGGCCCCAGATATTCACCGGTAAAGTGATTGTGATCACGAACTTTCTTTGCAGTTCCTCCGAACTTTCCTGCACAGTAGCAACACACTCTTGCTTGCAGAAAAGCAGTGTTCTGTGCATGTGTGAGTGGAGTCATAGGAACAGATGTAGAAAATATTTTTTGTACATCATGACCAATCTCCACAATGCGTGAGATGAACTTATCCTCTGCGTCACAACCGCGATACAATTCAGGCTCTGATGGAAGTGCTGAAGTGAGGTGTGCAGGAATGATGGTGTTATCAGCTTTCACATAAATGCAGTAGCTGTATGCTTTATGCTTTTGATACTGCAGCGTGTACGCTTCATCAGGATTCGGGTGGCATGTATGGATTTTCTCCAGAATAGCTTCAAAGTCGCAATATACCACGATGGGCATCTTATCAGCATGGTGGAAGTTTTTGAACTGCAGAACAGGTGTCTGCCCATTTTGATCGGGGAATGGCATTTCCATTCGAACAGCAGCATGCTGTTTGCAGAGCTCACTGTGTTTTTTCAAACACTGAAGACCAGTGAGCCCACTAACCCTATCCTGATCATCATAATGCTTGAAGCATCTTTTGCAGACATGAATTCGTTGCTCGTGTGTAGTGATTTGGGACCGAACCAGGGCAGAAAAATTTTTAATGTATGTGAAATGGGACGAATCGTCATTAACCAAGAGCAGAAGATCGAAATGAAGTTCTTTTTCTTCATGAGCGACTCGTGCAGGTACAACATTCAGATTCTCGTCGATGCTGTAAATGTTGATGGAGACTCCAGGGTTCTGCTTTTCGAACAGCGGTATTTGCCTGATTGGAGTAGGAAACTCTATGTTCGTGAAGTTGAATTTCTCTTCCAAGTCATGGTATCGCTGGTTGACACGCTCAGGATTCCACCCTTCCACGTACTTCACAAGAATAGACCACTTAAAACACATGTGGTCTTCGAGGTTTTGTGGATTTATCACCGCATGTCTTGACTCGATGGTGGTAGGCAGTGAGATGTAGGAGCTGGCACGGAGTGGATCGAGCTTGTTTATGCGAAGTTGAAGTCGCTTAACGGCCGACAAAGTCCATCCGGACCCTTTTCCCATGTAGTCTTCCTCCTCCTTGCAGATCTTAGAGATGGACCCAGTAACTGCTTCCTCCACCTCATGAACTGTGTAGAGGGGCACATTAACGGTTTTGAACGCTCTCTTGTCTTCGCTAACATCCACAGGTTTTTCGTAATCACACTCAAGCACGATGTTGAATTTGAGTGGACCGTTCTCCTCTATCTCCTCTACAAGTTGGCTCATTATTTTTGCCTCGATGGAGTTCAGGTACGAGCAGATATCCTTGGCAGTACTTGATGTGTTTTCTGCCACGTACGTCTTCAAGTTGCCCTTGAAACCCACTTCGGCGGTGATGAAACCGTGGGCATTGGCCAAACCAGCCCCGGTCACCACCTTTGTTCGGCTGGTCAAAGGCTTGGGCGCAACTGCAGGCTTAACTGCTAATATCCTCTGCTTCTTTGTCGGAGGTGGAGCAGGCCCCTTGCATACCTTCATGTGGGCTTTTAACTTATCAGCCCTGGCGAACTCCTTAGCGCAGTTCTCGCAGGAATGCACTATGCGGTTTGCGTTAAGACCGCAAGCCGACTTCTCATGTCGTCTAGCAAAATCAGCACGGGCGAAGGCCTTGTAGCAGAAGCTACACCGCATTCCAGATGTAGCGACAGCTCCAGTGCATGATGCAAGGTGCTGCTGCATCTTATCGCTGCGTGCGACCATCTTTCCACATAGGTGGCACTGCTGGTGGTCACGATGCTGGTTCTCAGCACACTGACGCTCGTGCCGGTAGCGGTTGTTGCCTGCCGTGAATGTAGCAGAGCAGAAACGGCATTTCTGAATGGTAGATGCCATCATCACGACAATCGGTAGACTGGTCAAACGTACGGAACACGCAACGGTAGCTCGACGCACGGAGAACTATAACAAAAGAATTAAGAATACAATGTAGCTAGATGTTAACACGAAAAAGTTGCAAACATAACCTCAAAACTCTAGCCCTCAAGCTTACTGACCTAAACTTATAGCAATGTTACTAAATAAAAAAAGTTGCAAACATAACCTCAAAACTCTAGCCCTCAAGCTTACTAACCTAAACTACTAGCAATGTTACTAAATAAAAAAGTTGCAAACATAACCTCAAAGCTACTCCTTCATGTACAATCCTAAAAATGGTAGGATATTTAAAGTACTGATAAAAATTAAAGCTGAAAAATATTCAATGTTAACTAAGAATAATTGATTACATAACCTCAAAAATACTCTAATGCACATCCCAAAAATGCTAGAATATTTAAAGTACTGATAAAAGTTTAAACTGAAAAATTTCTGGTTACCTGCATATAAGTGCACAGAGAAAAAACAAGCTAGCTGATAACCTAAAAAAAGCTGAGAAACACGCAATGTTAACGAAACATGTAACATACCTCAGAAAACGATGAAGTGTAGCTGTAGAACACGAAGTAGCGTTGGCGGTAGAAATCGTGGTAGCAGAGAAACTCATACACGAACTAGCTCACTCAAACTCTAAGAACACACTGAAGCTCCGACAGCTAATCCTGTCCTTTTATAGCCTCGGACCTGATTGTTCTTGGAAAAACCATTAGGAACAGAGTATTTCTGTTGTATCCACCAATAGGAATGTAGTACATGGAAGTACCATTGTCTTCGGAAAAACCCGGCATGACTCATGTGCATGTCGTAGCAGGTCTGTGAGGGGTGGGGGTAGAAATGTAACCTGACAGCCAAACATGGGAAACCACTCTCGGGTAAAACCACTAATGACCTAGGTGATTAGAGATTAGGGCGCGAGGCACTGCCTGCATCGTGACTCATCACTCAGGAATTTCGTCTCGCAGTGCCGAGGGGACCCAAACGATAGACTTGACCATGCATGTTATAAAAGGTACATTAGTCCGCGACTTTGTGGCACCATGAGGCGCTCAGGAATGTCTGAGCCTGCCACAAACAGCTCATCAAAGTGTCATCACGAAGCAATCTAGCTGCAGTCATGACGCGCGTGCTACAACAGGCCCGTTAGTCACCGACTTCGTGGCGCCAAGCTGACACTCGGGTAGACAGGTAGCTAAATGATAATACTATTAATGCAAGGAAATAAAAAAAAAATTGGATATGTTTAATAAATTTATTTGAAAGTAAGAACACATTACAAAACTAAAACATAAAAAATTTATTCTACATTTATTATGACCAACATTCGTTTAAAAATTTTTAGCATTTCATTGCGAACACTCTGTTGAATATCCACAGTATGACACATTTTGCGGATGTTCCAGGAACCAACCCTTTTCACAACCATTTAAGGAGACATTCCTTAAGCTCTCTTTTCATTGGTCAAATAAAACATCTCCCTCTCTTCCCCTTTTACAATGATGCTGCTTCAACATCACGCTAAAATTCTGTAAGACCAAAAAAAAATTACTTTGCTTAAACCTTACGGTAGAAATTTCATCCTAGGATGCTGTTACTGCATCTAGAAATAAAAAATTATATTATCTCATACAGGTTTTATTTACATGTTAGACTTAACCATCCTACCACACACATGCACACACTTACACACACATGCGTGCGCATGCGTGCACTGAGATGAAATACATACCTGCCCACATAAGCTACTTTAATTTACAAAGGCAACATATTAAAACACATAATATTTAAATTTTGTGTAGATTGGATGGTACCAGAAACCATACTGCAAAACGAGTGGACAACACTCCAGTCTTTACTAGGATTGGGCTGACAGATTGCCTATGGAACGTCCTTGTTGCCTTCAACGACTCAGAATTAATACTTTTATCCATCAAAAAACAACAACAGTTTAACTAAGCAAAAATACACCCCACATCCCTCAAAAAATTGTTATTACACAATACATTATTTACATTGCAGGAGACCGTGCATACGAAGTGCGCAGCTTCAGGTTAGAAATATTGATTAAAATAACTGCTAAAGATGCTAATTTGTTTATGAAAAAATTGGACATGAAATACAGACACTTGGCTATTTACACACACATACATACATACATACACCCTGCATTGCTTCAGAAGGAAGTACGATATTTTGAAAACTACTCAAGACTTACATCTGTGTATGAAAAGGAGCTAAAAATTAAAATTTTTTCAAAGTTAATTTTAGAGATGAAACATCATGTGCAAGTCCTTGCATGCGAGAACATTTTATTACGCAATTATCTTCATTTTTCCCAAACCATAGGTCTGATGTCTGGATACCACACAAATCTCATACTTAACATATGCACTACGAGATGACTGCACGCCAGTCCAAGCCCCCTGCGCTTAGAGACGAAACTGCACTAGAAGCGCTAGCAAGCATTGCAATTATCTCGCTTCACTTATGCAGATTCACCTCTGACTAGGTGGACCTCCTGAAACAGTAAACATAGTCCAGTGAAACACATTAAAATAATGCATTTCAAAATAATTGAATAATATAAAACACTACATATTTCTAGAAAATCACCACGCAACTGACAGCCCTTTCAATCACAATTCTGCGAATGCTATCACAGAATGCTATATTTAGAAAGAAAGGATCATTCATTCCTTCATTATGGAACACATTAATACATCAAATGAAGAAAAACAAAAAAGGCACACACTTCGTTCTTAGACTCGTGCTGCCCCCTTGACAGAAAGAAAAGATTTTACACATAAAATAGTATATATTTCTTTTCCAGCGATGAAGCTGTACTAATATCACCTTGACAAGCTTAGATGATCTAGGGAGAGACAAAGTAAATATATTAACAAAAAAAGTCGACTATAAAACAGTTATAAACAAAATAAATAATATACCTTCGATTACAAATTTTGCTCAATGTAATAAATGAGAGAACACAAACATTTGCTTAAATCACTATTTATCAATTTTAAACTCTCGTGTACGTCAGGAAAAAATATATAGTATCAGTCATTATTAGTTGTAATGTAAAAAAATGCAAAACAGTTTCTTGGTGGGATGTGGAATGCTCACTCACGATCGAAAAAAGGAGGGGCTTCGCTGTAACTCAAGGGGAGAGGGAAACCATCTTCAAAGTTGACGTTTCTCATATATTTGGATATATAGTAATCAAGCAAGTAATAACATTTGGGGGTATAATCTCCGTCTGATTAAAGTTTATTTGCTAACATGAATTCACAAATTAAACGAATCTCTGAGTACATTTGCTTATCTTTTATAGAAAAAGATGCACAGATTGATTGTTTTATCATGAATAACCAGGAGCACACTAAAAAAAAAACCAGGAGCACACTTAAAAAAAAACCAACGAAATTCTCGCCAATAATAACCAACAGCACACGAACAATAGAAAAAAAAAGATTTGTCAGTAATAACATGCAGCATGCGGAGAAAATCACCAAAATATTGTCAAGAATAACCATCAACACATGTAGAATACCAATAAAGACCTGACATGAAAAAGGCTGAAATGCACGGAGAAAATCATCAAATTCTTGTCAGATAAAAAAAAGCAGAAGCACATGAAAAAAAAAGCACATGTAGAAATCTATCGAAATTTCATGTGAAAAAATACGAGCACTCAGAAAAAACCATCAGGGAGAAGATGTTTAAAAATATCATGAATTATCAATTTTTATTTAAAAAGTTCAAATTAAATCCTGCTAGAACTCTCATGTTGCTTAAGTAAAGAGTTCACAAGCTGACTTGTGCTAGAACTCTCATGTTGCTTAAGCAAAGAGTTCACAAGCTGACTTGTGAACTCTTTACTTAAGCAACATGAGAGTTCTAGCAGGATTTAATTTGAACTTTTTAAATAAAAATTGATAATTCATGATATTTTTAAACATCTTCTCCCTGATGGTTTTTTCTGAGTGCTCGTATTTTTTCACATGAAATTTCGATAGATTTCTACATGTGCTTTTTTTTTCATGTGCTTCTGCTTTTTTTTATCTGACAAGAATTTGATGATTTTCTCCGTGCATTTCAGCCTTTTTCATGTCAGGTCTTTATTGGTATTCTACATGTGTTGATGGTTATTCTTGACAATATTTTGGTGATTTTCTCCGCATGCTGCATGTTATTACTGACAAATCTTTTTTTTTCTATTGTTCGTGTGCTGTTGGTTATTATTGGCGAGAATTTCGTTGGTTTTTTTTAAGTGTGCTCCTGGTTTTTTTTTTAGTGTGCTCCTGGTTATTCATGATAAAACAATCAATCTGTGCATCTTTTTCTATAAAAGATAAGCAAATGTACTCAGAGATTCGTTTAATTTGTGAATTCATGTTAGCAAATAAACTTTAATCAGACGGAGATTATACCCCCAAATGTTATTACTTGCTTGATTACTATATATCCAAATATATGAGAAACGTCAACTTTGAAGATGGTTTCCCTCTCCCCTTGAGTTACAGCGAAGCCCCTCCTTTTTTCGATCGTGAGTGAGCATTCCACATCCCACCAAGAAACTGTTTTGCATTTTTTTACATTACAACTAATAATGACTGATACTATATATTTTTTCCTGACGTACACGAGAGTTTAAAATTGATAAATAGTGATTTAAGCAAATGTTTGTGTTCTCTCATTTATTACATTGAGCAAAATTTGTAATCGAAGGTATATTATTTATTTTGTTTATAACTGTTTTATAGTCGACTTTTTTTGTTAATATATTTACTTTGTCTCTCCCTAGATCATCTAAGCTTGTCAAGGTGATATTAGTACAGCTTCATCGCTGGAAAAGAAATATATACTATTTTATGTGTAAAATCTTTTCTTTCTGTCAAGGGGGCAGCACGAGTCTAAGAACGAAGTGTGTGCCTTTTTTGTTTTTCTTCATTTGATGTATTAATGTGTTCCATAATGAAGGAATGAATGATCCTTTCTTTCTAAATATAGCATTCTGTGATAGCATTCGCAGAATTGTGATTGAAAGGGCTGTCAGTTGCGTGGTGATTTTCTAGAAATATGTAGTGTTTTATATTATTCAATTATTTTGAAATGCATTATTTTAATGTGTTTCACTGGACTATGTTTACTGTTTCAGGAGGTCCACCTAGTCAGAGGTGAATCTGCATAAGTGAAGCGAGATAATTGCAATGCTTGCTAGCGCTTCTAGTGCAGTTTCGTCTCTAAGCGCAGGGGGCTTGGACTGGCGTGCAGTCATCTCGTAGTGCATATGTTAAGTATGAGATTTGTGTGGTATCCAGACATCAGACCTATGGTTTGGGAAAAATGAAGATAATTGCGTAATAAAATGTTCTCGCATGCAAGGACTTGCACATGATGTTTCATCTCTAAAATTAACTTTGAAAAAATTTTAATTTTTAGCTCCTTTTCATACACAGATGTAAGTCTTGAGTAGTTTTCAAAATATCGTACTTCCTTCTGAAGCAATGCAGGGTGTATGTATGTATGTATGTGTGTGTAAATAGCCAAGTGTCTGTATTTCATGTCCAATTTTTTCATAAACAAATTAGCATCTTTAGCAGTTATTTTAATCAATATTTCTAACCTGAAGCTGCGCACTTCGTATGCACGGTCTCCTGCAATGTAAATAATGTATTGTGTAATAACAATTTTTTGAGGGATGTGGGGTGTATTTTTGCTTAGTTAAACTGTTGTTGTTTTTTGATGGATAAAAGTATTAATTCTGAGTCGTTGAAGGCAACAAGGACGTTCCATAGGCAATCTGTCAGCCCAATCCTAGTAAAGACTGGAGTGTTGTCCACTCGTTTTGCAGTATGGTTTCTGGTACCATCCAATCTACACAAAATTTAAATATTATGTGTTTTAATATGTTGCCTTTGTAAATTAAAGTAGCTTATGTGGGCAGGTATGTATTTCATCTCAGTGCACGCATGCGCACGCATGTGTGTGTAAGTGTGTGCATGTGTGTGGTAGGATGGTTAAGTCTAACATGTAAATAAAACCTGTATGAGATAATATAATTTTTTATTTCTAGATGCAGTAACAGCATCCTAGGATGAAATTTCTACCGTAAGGTTTAAGCAAAGTAATTTTTTTTTGGTCTTACAGAATTTTAGCGTGATGTTGAAGCAGCATCATTGTAAAAGGGGAAGAGAGGGAGATGTTTTATTTGACCAATGAAAAGAGAGCTTAAGGAATGTCTCCTTAAATGGTTGTGAAAAGGGTTGGTTCCTGGAACATCCGCAAAATGTGTCATACTGTGGATATTCAACAGAGTGTTCGCAATGAAATGCTAAAAATTTTTAAACGAATGTTGGTCATAATAAATGTAGAATAAATTTTTTATGTTTTAGTTTTGTAATGTGTTCTTACTTTCAAATAAATTTATTAAACATATCCAATTTTTTTTTATTTCCTTGCATTAATAGTATTATCATTTAGCTACCTGTCTACCCGAGTGTCAGCTTGGCGCCACGAAGTCGGTGACTAACGGGCCTGTTGTAGCACGCGCGTCATGACTGCAGCTAGATTGCTTCGTGATGACACTTTGATGAGCTGTTTGTGGCAGGCTCAGACATTCCTGAGCGCCTCATGGTGCCACAAAGTCGCGGACTAATGTACCTTTTATAACATGCATGGTCAAGTCTATCGTTTGGGTCCCCTCGGCACTGCGAGACGAAATTCCTGAGTGATGAGTCACGATGCAGGCAGTGCCTCGCGCCCTAATCTCTAATCACCTAGGTCATTAGTGGTTTTACCCGAGAGTGGTTTCCCATGTTTGGCTGTCAGGTTACATTTCTACCCCCACCCCTCACAGACCTGCTACGACATGCACATGAGTCATGCCGGGTTTTTCCGAAGACAATGGTACTTCCATGTACTACATTCCTATTGGTGGATACAACAGAAATACTCTGTTCCTAATGGTTTTTCCAAGAACAATCAGGTCCGAGGCTATAAAAGGACAGGATTAGCTGTCGGAGCTTCAGTGTGTTCTTAGAGTTTGAGTGAGCTAGTTCGTGTATGAGTTTCTCTGCTACCACGATTTCTACCGCCAACGCTACTTCGTGTTCTACAGCTACACTTCATCGTTTTCTGAGGTATGTTACATGTTTCGTTAACATTGCGTGTTTCTCAGCTTTTTTTAGGTTATCAGCTAGCTTGTTTTTTCTCTGTGCACTTATATGCAGGTAACCAGAAATTTTTCAGTTTAAACTTTTATCAGTACTTTAAATATTCTAGCATTTTTGGGATGTGCATTAGAGTATTTTTGAGGTTATGTAATCAATTATTCTTAGTTAACATTGAATATTTTTCAGCTTTAATTTTTATCAGTACTTTAAATATCCTACCATTTTTAGGATTGTACATGAAGGAGTAGCTTTGAGGTTATGTTTGCAACTTTTTTATTTAGTAACATTGCTAGTAGTTTAGGTTAGTAAGCTTGAGGGCTAGAGTTTTGAGGTTATGTTTGCAACTTTTTTTATTTAGTAACATTGCTATAAGTTTAGGTCAGTAAGCTTGAGGGCTAGAGTTTTGAGGTTATGTTTGCAACTTTTTCGTGTTAACATCTAGCTACATTGTATTCTTAATTCTTTTGTTATAGTTCTCCGTGCGTCGAGCTACCGTTGCGTGTTCCGTACGTTTGACCAGTCTACCGATTGTCGTGATGATGGCATCTACCATTCAGAAATGCCGTTTCTGCTCTGCTACATTCACGGCAGGCAACAACCGCTACCGGCACGAGCGTCAGTGTGCTGAGAACCAGCATCGTGACCACCAGCAGTGCCACCTATGTGGAAAGATGGTCGCACGCAGCGATAAGATGCAGCAGCACCTTGCATCATGCACTGGAGCTGTCGCTACATCTGGAATGCGGTGTAGCTTCTGCTACAAGGCCTTCGCCCGTGCTGATTTTGCTAGACGACATGAGAAGTCGGCTTGCGGTCTTAACGCAAACCGCATAGTGCATTCCTGCGAGAACTGCGCTAAGGAGTTCGCCAGGGCTGATAAGTTAAAAGCCCACATGAAGGTATGCAAGGGGCCTGCTCCACCTCCGACAAAGAAGCAGAGGATATTAGCAGTTAAGCCTGCAGTTGCGCCCAAGCCTTTGACCAGCCGAACAAAGGTGGTGACCGGGGCTGGTTTGGCCAATGCCCACGGTTTCATCACCGCCGAAGTGGGTTTCAAGGGCAACTTGAAGACGTACGTGGCAGAAAACACATCAAGTACTGCCAAGGATATCTGCTCGTACCTGAACTCCATCGAGGCAAAAATAATGAGCCAACTTGTAGAGGAGATAGAGGAGAACGGTCCACTCAAATTCAACATCGTGCTTGAGTGTGATTACGAAAAACCTGTGGATGTTAGCGAAGACAAGAGAGCGTTCAAAACCGTTAATGTGCCCCTCTACACAGTTCATGAGGTGGAGGAAGCAGTTACTGGGTCCATCTCTAAGATCTGCAAGGAGGAGGAAGACTACATGGGAAAAGGGTCCGGATGGACTTTGTCGGCCGTTAAGCGACTTCAACTTCGCATAAACAAGCTCGATCCACTCCGTGCCAGCTCCTACATCTCACTGCCTACCACCATCGAGTCAAGACATGCGGTGATAAATCCACAAAACCTCGAAGACCACATGTGTTTTAAGTGGTCTATTCTTGTGAAGTACGTGGAAGGGTGGAATCCTGAGCGTGTCAACCAGCGATACCATGACTTGGAAGAGAAATTCAACTTCACGAACATAGAGTTTCCTACTCCAATCAGGCAAATACCGCTGTTCGAAAAGCAGAACCCTGGAGTCTCCATCAACATTTACAGCATCGACGAGAATCTGAATGTTGTACCTGCACGAGTCGCTCATGAAGAAAAAGAACTTCATTTCGATCTTCTGCTCTTGGTTAATGACGATTCGTCCCATTTCACATACATTAAAAATTTTTCTGCCCTGGTTCGGTCCCAAATCACTACACACGAGCAACGAATTCATGTCTGCAAAAGATGCTTCAAGCATTATGATGATCAGGATAGGGTTAGTGGGCTCACTGGTCTTCAGTGTTTGAAAAAACACAGTGAGCTCTGCAAACAGCATGCTGCTGTTCGAATGGAAATGCCATTCCCCGATCAAAATGGGCAGCCACCTGTTCTGCAGTTCAAAAACTTCCACCATGCTGATAAGATGCCCATCGTGGTATATTGCGACTTTGAAGCTATTCTGGAGAAAATCCATACATGCCACCCGAATCCTGATGAAGCGTACACGCTGCAGTATCAAAAGCATAAAGCATACAGCTACTGCATTTATGTGAAAGCTGATAACACCATCATTCCTGCACACCTCACTTCAGCACTTCCATCAGAGCCTGAATTGTATCGCGGTTGTGACGCAGAGGATAAGTTCATCTCACGCATTGTGGAGATTGGTCATGATGTACAAAAAATATTTTCTACATCTGTTCCTATGACTCCACTCACACATGCACAGAACACTGCTTTTCTGCAAGCAAGAGTGTGTTGCTACTGTGCAGGAAAGTTCGGAGGAACTGCAAAGAAAGTTCGTGATCACAATCACTTTACCGGTGAATATCTGGGGCCTGCATGTAATGACTGCAACCTTCTCAGGCGCAGACCAAAAAAGTTGATTGTGTTCTTCCACAACCTGACGTACGACCAGAACTTCATTATCAGGAAGTTAGGGTACGACAGTAAAGACATCTTCATAATCCCGAATTCAGAGGAGAAGCTGATAACTTTTTCCAAGAAGTTGTATGATAAGTTCAGCATTCAGTTTGTCGATACGTTCCGTTTCATGAGTCGGGGTCTTGCTTCGCTCGCTGAGTTCTTGCCGGCAGACAAGTTTGTCAGTACTGCTGAGTTTTTCGCGCCTGATGAGTTGGAGTTGGTTACCCGCAAGGGTGTCTTCCCGTATGATTTTGTGGATTCTTTTGCTCGACTAGATGATACTAGTCTTCCGCCTATCGGCGATTTCTACAATAGTCTGACTGATTCCATGATTTCAGAGATGGAGTATGCTCATGCAGTGAAAGTCTGGGACAAGTTTCAGTGTGCTACTTTGGGGGAGTACGCTGACTTGTACCTAAAGACGGATGTTCTGATTTTGGCGGATGTATTCGAGAATTTCCGTTCCATCTGTTTGGAGACATACAGCCTAGATCCGTCTCACTATATTTCTTGTCCAGGGTTCGCTTTCGATGCAATGCTTCGAACTACAGGTGTACAGCTAGAGCTTCTTACCGATTATGATATGTACATGTTTGTGGAGGCTGGTATTAGGGGGGGAGTAGCGCAAAGCATTAAACGTCATTGCATAGCCAATAACTCCTACATACCTGAGACATATGATGCATCCAAGCCATCCACATTCCTGGAGTACATTGATGCAAATAACTTGTACGGGTGGGCGATGTCTCTGCCGCTTCCAATTCGACATTTCCAATGGGCAGACACATCAATTGATGTCGTGTCTGTTCCAGATGATTCTCCTACAGGCTACATTATTGAGTGTGATGTGGAGTACCCTCCCGAGCTCCACGAAAGTCATAAAGACCTGCCATTTCTCCCCGTAAATCAGTGTCCGCCCGGCTCAAATCAATCAAAGCTGATGACAACACTTGAAAATAAAGAGCACTACATTGTCCACTACAAAAACCTACAGCAAGCAGTATCTCATGGGTTGAGAGTGACTAAGATACACCGAGTCCTACAGTTTGAGCAGTCGGCATGGTTGGAGCCCTATATTCGGCTGAATACCAACAAGCGGAAAGCAGCAGCCAACGAGTTCGAGAAGGAGTTCTTTAAGCTCGCTGTGAACTCGACATTTGGTAAACTGATGGAAAATAAAAGGCGGAGGCTCAAAATGGAGTTCGTGTGCTCTGAGAAGAGGTTCAAGAAGTTGGTGTGTCGTCCATCCTTCAAGGACCGTACAATGTACGAACCGAATTTGTCTCTAGTCCACCTTAATCACGAGACCATCATTTTCGACAAGCCGATCTATGCCGGACTGGCCGTACTAGATCTTTCAAAGACTCTCATGTACGACTTCCACTACAATACCATGAAACCCCGTTACCATGACAATATTCACATGATGTATATGGATACAGACAGTTTTGTGTATGAGATCCAGACAGCAGACTTTTACTCAGACCTCAAAGCCAACCCTACACTGATGGCTAAATTCGACACCAGCTGCTACCCTTCCGACCACCCATGCTTCTCCCCCATCAACAAGAAAGTTGTCGGTAAATTCAAAGATGAATGTGGGGGAGAAGTGATGGAGGAGTTTGTAAGCCTACGGGCCAAACTCTACGCCTACAGGTGTGGTGGTAAGAGCGAGAAAAAGGCCAAGGGCATCCAGCGATGTGTGGTCAAAAACCACATAACATTCGATGACTACCTGGATGCCCTGCAAGACCACCGCACAATGAGGGCAGGCGTTAGAGCAATTCGCTCCCATCAGCACATACTCTATACTGAGTACAGCAATAAGCTGGCCATAACGTGGGAGGACGACAAACGGTTGATCTGCGAAGATGGTATCCGCACGGTCCCCCACGGATATGTTGGATGCGATGAATAATTTTTTTTCTGTAAATAGTTTGGTTGTTGTTTCCATTAATTTTATAGTTTTTCTGTTGTTTTTTTTCGTTTTATAGTTTTATTTTGTTGTACAGTTTATGTTTTTGCTGTACAGTTTTCATTTTTGTTATATAGATTATGTTTTTGATGTATAGTTTTCATTTTTGTTGTAAAGTTTCCATTTTTTTTATGTGTTGTTTCTGTTTTTGCCCAATTTTTGATGTGTAAAATATGTTCTTAATTTAGTAAATACAATTTTACCTACATATTGTTTATTATTTTTAATATAGAACCAATATCCCACGAGGTACTGATACTTATAAATATCTTACAGAATGGTGAAATGCAATTATACACAAACATTAAAATATCTGCTTCCATGCAGCTTTTAAAACACGAGTACGCAAACATGAGAAGAGAATATTACTTGTGAGTTAGGACTCGGAAAAATTTCTCGTCCGCTAAGATGGAGTAATAAAGGTTTTTTTAAATTATCATTACTTTAACTAACGCATCCACAACGATAGTATTGATAACATATATTTTAGTTAAAACCTATAAGTGATAAGACTTTAAGAAAAAATGTCGGTTAAAACAGCAAAATGACTGTGGATTTTGTGGATTTTGTGGATTCTGTGGATTTTGGTCTATAAGGTACATAACAATGTTGGTAGAGAATTGTAACTCGACCTTACATACACTAACATACTTTATAAACCTACAACCGATGATGACACCCATCATATGAAATCAAGATGGCAGTCTCCACTAAATAAGATGGCTGCCTCCAGCAGACAACGATGGTGTATATATTTTTTCCTGATTTTCTAAGTTAATAATTATGATTTTCCAAGATGGTGGATGTAACGAAAAATTGTAACAGGAATGAGTGGGGTGTTCGATGACGATGTTATTGTAACAGAGGGGTGGGGGTGCTAGATGATGTATTTGTAATTTAGAGGAGTGGGGTGTTCGATGCGTAGGTTTTTAATTAAAATTTTATTAAATAACATTTTTTTAATTTTATTTTAAAATTTTGATTATTTAATTTTTTTATAAATTTTAAATTTTTTTTCCATTAAAATCGGATAATAAATAAAGATTTTCAAGATGGTGGACGAAACTCAAAATGGCGGAATGTTCTAGAAAACAAAATGGCGGATAAAAACAAAATGGTTGCCGGAAGTGACGTAATCCAAGATGGCCGCCGGAAGTGACGTAATCCAAGATGGCCGCCAGAAATGAAGTAATCAAAGATTGCCGCCGGATCCCCGGATCCCCCTCCCCCCTCCCCTGCCACAGGACCTACTATATTTACCTACTGGAGACGCCTC
>NW_026962013.1:9069631-9254458 GCF_032445375.1 Bacillus rossius redtenbacheri
AACTTTTTGTCTTATAAAAAAAATAAGCATTTATCACTCACAAGTTCATGTTGTAGCAAACAGCGTTGTTCAGCACGACGACTCTGAACCCATCTCGTAGTTTGAGGGTGTAGAATCCCCCTCTGAGGACTGTCTCCTTGGCTTCCTCTGTGATGTACGGCGACCACAGCTCGGACACCTGCTGGTACAGCCATGCCGTCGAGACGTTATCACCTTCCACCTTCATGGGAGCGAACCTGAGGAACAAGACTGGTTATGGTGCTGTGCCTTTCTACCTCGCTTCCAGTCAACCTTTATTATATAGAAAAGTTATTTTTATTTTGTTGTACCTACGTCAGCGAAAATTATTGATCATTTAAACATTATTTTTGTGCCGTTGCAAAACTAAAAAGATGTGCAGTTTGTTAAAATTAAAGATTCTGTACTGAAACAAACTCTAAAAAATTTATATCTATGATTTTTTATCCAAGTTATATACATGAAAACCTGAACAGGCAAACAACTCAGATATGCAAATTAATCATAAAAATAAGTGTATTTTAAACATAATCACATATTACTTTTCAGAGCTATAACTAATTCAGCGAAATTTTGGGAGGAAGTGGCCATAGCTTATTTTAAGGAATCGTGCATGAAGAGATTATGAAACAAAATCACTGTTAACAGACCATCTGTAAACCCGTGTACTCTCAGATATGAGTCTACGTTGTTTTTACCACTGTGCCTACTTGCTCGTGAGTGTTTACTTAAAAATTCTTCAAAACCCAGGGAATCACTGGTTAAGACTGGTCAACTTTCTTACGGAAAATGGTACAAAAACAATTTTTAAGTTATTTTTAAACCATTTATGTAAAAATGCAGCCCCTCTCGCAATGTCTCATGGCTCCTCTGTGACGTCCGTGCTTACAAGTTGACAGGCGACGGCTCGTGGTTGCCAAGGGTGTGTATGACCGTCACGTTGCCAAAGAACTCTGCGAACAGGTTCACCACAGCCGTGATCGTCTCGTTGTTCGACTCTCTCGTCGTCTCCCATATCATGTGATCAACGGTGTCTCCTGTGAAATACACGTAGTCGATCTTCTGCGAACCACATAATGCAAACACAAACATTTAATTGAGATTTGCGGGTCCTCGACATCACATCGGAATCAGCAAGTTAAACCTAGCCTACTGTAGTGCTGCTCAACATTATTTGCGCATACATCACATGCTATGATCAGGGGCGCAACAACTAAATTGTCAAAGGGGGGGGGGGGGGGGGGGGGGGCAATATACCTTTTTATAAAGAATCATCGATCCCACCTATTGAAGCCGGGGGTCCGGGGGTCCTCCCCCGCGAAAATTTGTATTTTAAGGTGGAAAATGGTGCTATTTAAGCAGTTTTATTATTGAAAAATTGATTACACAGCACTTTCTTTGCTCCCGTTTGCCCCCACTTCAAGATTTCAGAAGGGGGGGGGGGGGAAATTCCCTTGCCCCCCCCCCCCCCCTGTTGATGCGCCCCTGGCTATGATGTAAATAGTGTTGGTCGATTCTGATGTACTGACATGTACCTAATTACAAATAATGGTTTTGTATCTTAGTATATAAACCGGGAGGAGTTTCGTAAATTTTGTCTTATAAACACATCAAAAATAATTTTTAAAAATCAAATCACGAATATGATTATTGAAACTCGAATCCAAATCAAAATATTTTAGGAATCGACCCACACTATAGCTAATAACCGTCAATATTTGTCAATATATATAGAATACCTCAGGTTCCATCACTGTTAAAATCTTATTTCACACAATTCAAATACCTTTTCATGTACCACACCTTAGCAAGTTCATAATTTTACAGAGGACATTTTTCACATGTTGGTATCATAGCAGGCACTAGCATGGTTTGGGAGAATACCCTGGTACCTACATTTCCCAACACCATTACCAGTCTAGAACTCTACCTAAACTTCCATTTAGAGCCTGTTTTAACCCTACTTCCTTTGATGGCTAATTTACTGTTTCAGCATCATACATGACTAAGATTATGCGTTTGATCCCAGCACTTCAGAAAGACTCAAATGTTTGAAGACTAAGTCAGCACCAAAGCGGTATGTAGCGAATTATAATCCGCATTTTAATCCTCTGTACAAAACCATGTGAATTGAAACCCTATAGGCTACATTTACCTTTCACTCATACATGCAAGAACAACTAACACACACCTACATTTCATTATGACATCCTATTGATTTGTTTTAAAGCTTCAAGAGTGTAAACTCTTTAAATACAAAACTGGCAGTCAGAGCTTTGAGAACAATGTTTCACATGCCCATATGTACACCTTAATGTACGTACCTGGTGTACGAAAGGTAGTCAGGAAAAATGTTCATTATGTTCATATTACCCCAGAGAACAGAAGAAAAATCAGTCCATATCATTGTTACTATTATTCATCTGTGGCAGCGGATGTGACCCATTACCCATAGGTAAATGGTGACTCGTCAAGACTAGGGCAGTAGCCCACCAAACCAACAAGAAGTCACTGCTTGACTACACTAAAGAAATTTAAATCAAACAAAATGCAAATTTTTAAGTTTGTGAAGTACACTTTTTTTTAATATTCTTAAATGAGAGCTGCAACTATACACTGTAATGCTCTGTGGTTTTCTCATGCTCTACAGGGACGTAACTAGAGGGCACGGATGGATGGGGCTTGCGCCCTGAGCGCCGAATTTGGGATAAACTTACCCGGCAGTGAAAATTGTCAAATATTTAAAAACGAATTGCAATGTATTAAAAATAAAATGACTGTAAATAAATCTATTTATTTACCATCTACGTTAAATCACAAATATATTTGGAATAGCGTAGCGGAAATAATACGTGGTGGTGATATGAGGTGTTGTCTGGAAAGGTTCTGGTTTGGTTGGTTAAAAAAAAAAGGGAGCAGAAAGATGAGAGCTTGATCCCGGATGGAAACTATTCTAGTTACGTCCCTGATGCTCTATCACAAACTGAATTGGAACAAAATGTTGCCAATAAAAATGCCATGCGAGAAATTACAAGGCAAAGTAATTAAGTAAGACACAAATTTATATGATTTATCTTAAAGTAGTTAGCAACTGCTTTTCGAGAACGTTAACAGATGGCAGCAACATCCAACTTTATGATATTCACTTCAAACTGATTAGGTATTACTATATTCACACACATGCATGGTACGACAGATTAGCAGCAAGAAGTATTAATGTGGCTAAGAATGCAGCCTGAACAATTTAATGAAGCTGGTACTGAGACACTCATGAACAATGCGAGGGGTACATAAATATTGGTGATTATATGTTGATAGCATAAAATAAATAGATAGGCCTACAACATAAGCTGGAAAAACAATCCTAGTACACCCTTACCAAGTTTCAGACCTAGGAGCATGTGTGAAATAAATACCTTTTTTTTTTTTTTGTTAATATATTGTTGAGAGATGAAAATAGTTTTGAAGTGATTATAACTTTAAGTTATTTTGACGTGATAACGTCTTATAAATCGATGAACGCCGGCTAAACGCATGAAAAAAGTATGACTCATTGTCACGTTCCGCCTGAGCCGAGCGTGCAATAACCGGCCGACCACCGTGCGAGAAAATCTTATATATTATCAAAACAGGTTAAGGCGGGCTATTTTAAAAGCAGCAATTAAAATTTTTTCATTAATTTGTCCAATTTCGTAATTTCCTAATTAACAATTTATTGACATTGATTTGATTTTAGTTTATTTATATAACTAATTGTTCGTGATTGTATTTGAACAAATTATTTAAATCAAATTTGCAAAAACTGTAAATAATATTTGAAATTAATAAGTATTGCAATTTTTGTAATCAATGTTTTCTTATGACGTTATCACGTAAAATTATCGTCCGTAAACCGACTTTACAGACAAACCCCCCCCCCCCCCCGTTTTTTTTATTATTGATCTTATGTGAACTAATTACTTTCCCTAATTCTAGTAGGACCACGCGAGAAACTAATCGGCCTGTGGCATCAGTGGCCTTCCACAGTGTGGAGACGTGCAGAGGCGCCCGGGAGACGTACCGGGTGTCGCTGCCGCACCTCGCCCAGCAGGTTCCTCAAGGTGCGCAGGGGCACGTCGCAGCCGGTGTAGCCGCCCCAGTGGCCGGCGGGCGGCGCGCCAGCCACCGAGCGGCAGGTGTTGGCGGCCGTGTACGAGGGGTCGAAGTGCACGTCCGTGAGGTGCACAATCGTCACGCTCTCCCCCTGCGCCAGAACACCGCTTCGTGTCAACCCCCTGCCCATGGGCGTCGCAACCGGGGAGGGGGGGGGGGGTGGAACGGGGATACACGTCCCCCCCAATAATAAAAGTCTTCAATATCGTCCCCTCCCATAGTATATTTAGTTTCGTAGTTATATTAAAAATATGATTTCTGTGATATAACCCATATGTTGCGCATGGTGCATTTAGTCCAATTGTGGTAATGTGAGCACTTTGTAATTCGATCTTCGTGTAAAATCAAAATCAGGTCCGATACCGAATACAGATATTATGTTAACTGTGTTTTTACAAATTTGTTCTCTGAAAATATTTTTTAGAAAAAATAAATTATATATTGCAACCAACTATAATTAGAATATTTAGGAAAGAAAATGCCTAAAAACCACATTTCTGCACCTTCAAACCCCATATTTTCCCGGGGGAGGACCCCCGGGCCCCCTGCTTTTTTTTCCAGGGGATGTATATTCCTCAACAACTAAATCAATTGAAGTCCCCCCCCCCTCCCAAAAAATATCCTTGCGACGCCCATGCCCTGCCCCTCCTTCCTTCGACGTACCACTAGTGATGGTGATAAGTAGGGACACCTGTATTTCGCGATTTCATTTCATGTCGAGGTATTTCACAAAACACTGTAGCTTTTTTCTAAGAGCCATGGCTAGGGACCGGAAAAATTCGCGGATTCATTTCGTGATAGGCTGAAATTCAAACTTGGTGTATAATCCTGCTGGTTCTGCTATTGGCTCGCGGTTTAACTGGAGCTCTCTGGGCCAATGAGAGACTATCGACCAAAGAAGCGTCGAATCACAAGCTACCCAGTGGAGAAGACTCACAATTTAGTAACCAATGAACACGCGTGTTTACTTGAGAAGTGCAGAGGATAATGGAGGCTATCCTAGAGGTCATTGAATCCGCGAATTTTTCCGGTCCCTAGTCATGGCAAATTGTGAGGGTGCAGCAGTAACGGTGACCACATTCTGTTCGGCCCCGTCAAGAGCGGGACGACACCTCTCACCGACCTCAGCCGATGACCACAGGAGAAGAGCCGCAGTATTTTGTGAAATAGCTTGACACGAAATGTATTCGCGAAATACAGGTGTCCCTAGTGATAAGGTGAAAGATCTTTAGTCCGACATTCTACACTTCAGCACATTCTGTGATCTGTCGCCCTTCCTAAACAGTGTTTATTAACTTTTCCCTGCCCCTCCTTCATTTAATGTACAACTAGTGATGGTGATAAGGTGAAAGATCTTTAGTCCGACATTCTATACTTCAGCACATTCTCTGATCTTTCGCCCTTCCTAACCAGTGTTTATTAACTTTTCCCTGCCCCTCCTTCATTTGATGTACAACTAATGATGGTGATAAGGTGAAAGGTCTTTATTCCGACATTCTATACTTCAGCACATTCTGTAATCTGTCGCCCTCCAGGAGCCTATAACACAACGAATAAAATTTTCTGATCCACATATTTTTAACAAAAAAAATATATATATATATCAACTTCTTTCTTTGAGCGAGTTCATTCATGTTACCCCTATCAGCAGTTTTTTTTTTCCAGCATGTGCAAGTCTGTTAAATATTTACTCACAGAGGTTTGTGCAACAGTGGGCGAGACAACTTCAGGTTTGTTGGTGTCCAAGGCAACGGTCCACTCGTCCTGGTGAACGCAGTCATCCTTGTTGATGAGCAGTCGGCACAGCCGCAGGGAGAAGGTGGAGCTGTTGCCATCGTGGTCCGCCAAGAAGGTCACTGCTGGCTGCGAACAACGTACAACTACCGCCCTGCTCTTGCTGCACAGGCTTACGATCGCACTTGCCAAGATCATTCTGAAAGTCTTTCTTAAATCAACAATTTGAATGTTATTATTTTTTTATTATTATTTGTTAGGGTGGCCTTCAGCGGTTACACCAGCAGACACAGGGTAATGAGTCGTAATGCAAATCGTAATCATATAATATCAAATCAAGCAAACCTCAGTAAGCAAATTGGTCAATGTATCGTAGTGCAATCATCATCGGCAATCAATTACCATCATGCAAATTGGTACACCCATGCCTTACCCGGGACTCGAACCCAGAACCCCTCGCACCGTAAGCCGGTGTGCATCCGACTACGCTACGGAGGTCGGCATAATTTGAATGAAATGGAACGTGATTAGCAATATTTCGCTGGCCAGCCCCTGGAAAAAGAAGCTTAGGCAAAGAGTCAGAGCTCAAAATTTGAAATTTACAATAATAATAACATTTATCTCAGCGTCAACTTCGTGGCAAAACGACCGAGGCAAAATACAGCATACAGCAGGAAATATAACTAAAAAATTTAATTTTTTATGCTTGAACATTTTAAATGATTTTTTTAAGAGTACCATTTCCAAAATTCTTAACATTGGATTTCTTCACAGTCATCTCCGTAAAAAAAATTTTAATGGAACCTAAGTTCTTTATCAAGTACCTACCTACATTGAATCTAACATACCTATTAGATTAAAATAAACTTGACCATACGTCATTATTAATTTTCGCAGTTCATCATCAGTGAAATAAAGGGCATAAACACTTTCACCTTACAACTCTCCACCATTCTCAACATTGGTCATTTCCAACTAAACCACTAGGTTTACCACCAAACTTACCCACCTCTGTTTATGTGTGGTTAACATTCCTGATTACAGTTTCAAAATTAATGCACTCTTTTAGTTAAAGTAATATTTCAAAATTTGAGATTTTGTAGTTCTTATTGAGTAGTATTTAAACTGTAGAACACACAACTTGGTCATTATTTTTTGTGAAAGCCAAATTTGAAAACAATAGATATATAATTTTATTAAACCTGTTTAATATCCCAAATTCATTATATAGGCTAGATCTATTAGAAGATTTTTGAATTTCTTAATCAAATATTTTCAACAGAAAAATACAGCTGGTATCAAATAAGTACATAAGCAATTGCAATAGAAAATATTTGTTTCACTATAAACATTTATCTTCAAATAGTATAAAACAAAAAGTCGCTATCTGTGTCTGTCTGTCACTTACTTATTCTAATCTATACACAATGGATTTTAATACGGTTTTCACCATTTCTTCCAGAATGTATGTGTATAATACACTGATGTGAAATTTAAAGGTAGTAGAGAAATCTCAACATGTTGTACTCAAAATCATAAGAAGACACCTGATACCTATAAATACTTACTGTTCATGTTAGAATAAGCACTGTATAAGCATAATATAAAGCCTTAAGAAAAAAGAAAAATATATATTAAAATAATGCATAAAAACAAAATAAAAATAATAGAATTACCTAAGTATTATTCATAGAATGTAATAAGTCATTTACTTCCGCCCTGCACGGCGGCATGTTTATTTAATTGTAACATATTTCTTGTTATTCACTTTTACTTCTTTAGTTTCACGTGCTGACTGGCGGCGGAGTGAGTGGTCAGTGCGGCTACTCACCGCCAGGGGCGCTCGCGGACCACGAGTCCAAGTGCCCAACCACCCCCCCCCCCCCCCCCCCCCCCCCCCCCACCCCTCCACGCACGGTAGACTCTTTTCTACTCCGTCCAACTCTTCTCATCCAGACCATCATCTGTCTCCTGTATTCTCATACACGATGCACGTAAATTTGCTCCCCGCATGACTGTGCCCAGGGTTTTACCTGGGCCCAACCTATCTCTAGTTATAGTCTAGATATATGAGTGAGGGGAGTTGGTCATGGCATCAATTGTTGCCAATTCCCTCCTAGCACACGATGCATGTGATCCTCTCCCTGCATGGTTGACCCCAACATGACTATAGGCATGTAGGCTTCGGCCTGAGACGCAACTAGGTCCCTCCCCTAACCCGGACCCCTCCCGAATACAAGTAGTTTTAGTTAGGTTAGGGAAAAAAAAAAATTGAAACGTCTCAGTTGTGTTATTGGAGAGGGGAATCATGCCGACGTGTCGCGGAAGGAGGGCGGGGGGAATGCTGGCGAAGCTGGGAACAGTGCATACGCAGGCCGGATGGACAGCGCCGTGCGTGTCTGTCTGGCACGGCGGGAAACTGGAGTCCGGATGTAACGAAATACGCAGCAAGGGTCTCCACAGTTAGTACTTTCGTACTAGATCTAGTACTTTTATAACTTTTTTAGTGGTTTAGTACAGATCTAGTACATTTGTATTTAATAAAATAATATTATTGTAACTCCAATATGTTTTATTATTAAGCGTAATTATTTTAAAAAAAAATATGGAATGTATGTGTGTGTGGTGTGATATTTAAGTTCGAGCATTGCAATGTCATAATAACTTCCTAAATTGTTAAAAACCATAACAAATTATAATTAGGTACTTTTTTTTCTAATCTAGAACTTTTTTCTCGCCTAAGTTGGTACGAAATATTTTTTCCTTGTGGATACCCTGCGCAGCACTTTCACTTGGCGCGTGAGGTCGTACGTGATAACACGACGTGGGTGTCGTGATGCGTCTGGCCGCAGTGGCCCGACCCGATTGGTTAAACGTCAAAGTTTAAATTATAAGGACTCCGTGGGGTTCGTAAATTAAAGAAAATTAAAGATGAGCCTCTTGTTGCTTATCAAAAAACATGAATAAATAAAAAAAGTGTGCCAAAGGAAATCCATAATTTTCGGCACATATTCAATAGGTACCTAAACACTTAATACTATACTCAATGTTAGCAAGCTTTCACGGCCATTGTCTCTGAAGCAGCTTGGCTTCTGGGTTGTAGTCGTGTCCTTGGCGAATAATTCATCGACGTTTCGGTTGACATTGCAGTCGCCATCATCAGGGAGCAGTTACCTACAGACAATGGCCGTGAAAGCCTGCGAACATTATTAGTTAATACTATAAAGTTTCCCTTTGGCTTTGTAAATATTTGTTCGCGTCACCCGCCATAGATGGCAGTGCCGTGGTTACACATTCACGAAATTACTCATACCAAATGCTGTATACTGAAAGCTTATATGTTGCACATATAAAATATATGCATGTCCTCGGTGAAGGCAGTATGTTATTTTTGATGATGCCAAGTGAACTGTTACAACCGTTGGAATTCTAAACCACAAAGGTAGTGATGCATGTTGGAGTTGATTATGACACTGTCCAAAACACGTTGTTAACGTAAGTTTTTTGCAAACACATTATTTTTTTTAATCACCTTCCGAAAAAAATTCCTTTATCCACCTCTGATGGAAGAGTGTTGAAATACCTGCATATTTTGACACATAAAGCTACTGAACGTTTTCGCAACCTGTCTTCCTGCAAAAAAAGATTTCAAATCTTAGACATATTGTCTTCTACAAGGAAGGAACAATGCGTTGATCTCTCTGTGTGAGAGCAGAAACTACAAAAGAGCAGAAACGCCCTTTTCCTTCAAAAGTCTTTGTTTACAAATCAGTTAAGAAAAAAAAATACTTTTACGAACAGTTCATTTAATGTTCACTTTAAATGTTTATAACATCTTTCCTCAGAAATTAAAAAACAAAAATGCAGCCCCGCACTTTATAAAACGTTTCAAGCGTCACTGACATTGTGAATTCTAACTTGAGAACAAAATAACTAACGGTATTTTGGACCTACTCGACATTCGCTTGAAAATAAATGAAATGACTGAATGCTTATAAAAAATGTTCCTACAAGATTGTGATAAACTATGTCAGGAACGTTTCTGTTCATGGTTAAAGTCTCAGTTCCGTGTGTAGATAGTTTCTCTCTCTCTCTTCCCCCCCCCCCCCCCCCCCCCAACCCGACACAAACAATTTAATTTAATTTTGTTGTATATTAGTGCGTATATTTATGTTAAAGTTCGTACTAACCCACTAAATAAAAACAAATCAATCCAGAAGCAGGTCATGAAAATTCCCAGCTTCCGCTGGGAGTATAAATGAATAGAGTGAATATTAGCAGGGACTGGAAGTAACGCGCTACTAGTAACAACGTTACTTGTAGCAGTTACTTTTTATGGTAACGATCGTGGTAACGCATAATATTAAGTTTTCAGTAACTGTAACTGTAACTGAATTACATTTTTCTGCCTTAAAGTAACGATAATTATCGTTACTTCTTGCGTTACATTTTTTAAATGTATTTCTTATTGAACGAACAACGATTTGTTAATTTTTTCAAACCCAGAACGAAAATCCCGACAAGCATATTATTTGCGATGGTATTGCTTGTACTTGTAAAACTGCTGCTGGCTAGCCTGCGCTCGTATTTTGATTGTCATTTATTTAATATTTGCGACATGCGGGTTTACTGCTGTGCTGTTTAATTAATTAAACTACCTGTGCACATGCGCGAAAGCAATGACAGAATCTAATGAAGCGAGAAGCCAAGAAAGCAGTCCAGAATTTTCGTTGCCGTGGCCTTCATATTCTAATTTTTTTCGAAGTTCGGTCGAGTGATAAAAATAACCTTATTGTGAAGTGTTTATGTGGTTCTGCAAACAATTTTGTAGTGTAAACTAATTACTCAATGTAATTTAAGACCTATTAAAAAATTTTCAGTTTAAATAAACATATGTCTTTACTAAACACAATATGTTTTATTAGCTTTTAATTATAACAATATTACGTATCACATTTTTAGTTTTTCACAAAGTAACTGTTAAAGTAACTTACAGTTACTTTTCTCAGAACTGTAACTGTAACTGGTTTATTTTCAGTAGTGTAACTTGTAGTTGTAACATGGTTACATTTCCAATGGAGTATTTGTAACTGTAACTGAGTTACTTTTTAAAAGTAACTTTCCGGTCCCTGAATATTAGAACATTTAAAAATACGATAAACTCTCTCTTCCCCCCCCCCCCCCCCCTTCCCTTCACAGAAGACCCTTCCTGGAACCGCACCTAGAGGAAAGATGAGCGTTTTCTGAACACGAGCTTCTAGATCCACCACAGGAAATTGCCAGTTCATGTTCTCCTCGGAAGCGACCACAGCCTCGAGGTGCCTTCGCAAACAAAGCCACGCCTACAGAGCGTTCGTTCTGTCTGATCTGAACTGCTGACTTCTGACAGTCGTTCCTGTCAACAACTGCGCACATTCGCCTCGGGCATAACCTGTCCCACGCGAGTCTCGACCGACAAGTGGCTGTGTGCTGATAGCTCGGCCGCTTCACGCCCGTCCGCTCAAGTCTGCTACGTTTAGCAATGATGAAAAAGCAAATTTTGGGTTACTTTGTGTCCTATTACGTCATTTTGTGTTGTTTGTGTTTGTCTTTATATACTGTATTAACGTATTCGTTGTTAATCATTGCCAATGACGTTCTGCCTGCTATGGTTCCGGCGGTGGTGGGAGTCCGTACTTTTGCATTTACGTGTTGTGCCCACAATTAAAGTCTTATGACTATTGGTGAGCATGTTACACATTTAAATAAATAAATAATAAACCAAAATAAGGCCCATTATAGAATATTCGATAATCTTCTCCGTGGGTTTAAAAAAAAATATATGCGTGAATGAAACATCAGCTAAAATATAAAATCATGCCCAAATTATGCAAATATAAATATATCCATGCGTTGCACGAAGTATTGCAGTATTGCAGACCCTATTGTTGGCAAGGAATCGTCTGTGGCAGTACAGAGAGCAGGTGCTAAGTCGCGCGCGGGGCGGTGTTACGTCACGTGGCCACCGCACATCTGCGCCGCGCCTCACGAGCCCCGGTCACGCGCTACCGCTCCGTGCCCGACCCGGGCGCAGAACAGAGAGAGCTACAGAAGTGCGCGCGACGGGGACGCACCACAACGCCGAAATGCCAAATTGACCACAACGCCGACAGCTAGAAAACTGCTGTGTACCACAACGCCGAAATACACTAACGCCGAAAAATGTCATTGCAGGACTGCCACAAAGGTTAGGTTAGGTCAGTGGCGTAGCCAGGATTTGTGTATGGGGGGTGTTAAGAAGCATGTCCCCCCCCCCCCCCCGTATTAAAGCGGACCCCCCGGGATAATTTGGATTTTTAGGTGTAAAATAGTACTATTTTAGCAGTTTTCGGTTCTTAAATTTAAATATTGTAATGGTAAAAATTTTATTAATTTTAATATGAAATTTGTTTGAGTGATGAATAAGAAATTAATTAAAGATTTGGTGGTAAAGGGGGGGGTGGAACCCCTAACCCGCCCCCCCCCCTGGCTACGCCACTGGGTTAGGTTAGACTAGGTTAGGTTAGACTAGGTTAGGCTAGGATAGGCTAGGTTAAGTTAGGTTAGGTTATATTACGCTAGGTTAGGTTTGGTTAGGTAAGGTTAGGTTTGATTGTGGTATTTCGGCGTTAAGGTACATTTAAGAAACACAGACAAATTCATTCAGTTGTTATTTCGGCGTTGTGGTACACAGCAGTTTTCTAGCTGTCGGCGTTGTGGTCAATTTTGACATTCGGCGTGATGTTATTTCGGCGTTGTGGTAACGACCCAAGTGCGACTCACGCAGCGGGGAACTGGAACCGTGTTTTGCGCGACATGTGGCGCTGTCTGTCGGGTGGGCCCGTTAAGTACTAGCACAAAAACTAGGACGGGAGGTTCAAATCCAAAGTGTTAGTTTTATCATGTTAATTTAACTACTTGACGATTAATTTATTAGAAACATAAATTTAAACAATGTGAGAATCACTTAAGGCTGTTTCTTGATTAAAGAAGAAAAAAAAACATGTTCTTTATAAATTCGTAAGAGATGCAAAATTTATGTACGCCACACCACATGATATATGTCTACCAAAATAAAGAAAATAAATTCTCACTTATTTGTTTGCCTGATAATAGCTTATACATTACTTCTCACAATCAATATAGCTATGTTAGAAATATATTATGAACACCTCTATCTAGCGGGTGAAGCCTAAACTATTTAAAAAAAAAATCTGTGTAGGCTGTATTTTGGACTACAGCCGCCAGGGGTTTGTTTCATGAACTTCCATCGCCCTGAACGGCCCATCGTTCACAACCACCGGCTCAACTGACTCCATATAAACATTTGAGAGCATTTCCACGTCCATTACCAAACAATGTTCTGCATTCTTCGTCGCTTCTCGCGAGGCAGACGGCCAAGTCTCGCTCCAGAGAAAATTTCGCGCCTCGTTCTGGGACTCGTTCTTCCCCACTGGCTCATTTCTCACGGCAGCTTTTTGCCTCATTCGATACTTGCCTACGACACGTAACTGCATTTTTAACTGCTTCTGCTCGGGCGATTTCACTTGTCTTCTTTCTTTTCTACAACGTAGCCCGTTTTCGTTTAGGCATTTTGAGATTAATGGCTCAAAAATCTAAGTTAGTAACTTTAATAGTTATTCCACTCAACTAACACCTCTCAGCTCTCACTCACGAGCAACTTAAAAGTTTAAATCTCGCAAATCGGTGTATCACTTTCGGAGTTACAGCTCTCACCGACTTCAGTTCGACAGACCCCCATCACCAAAGCTCATTACATCACCGCAAACGTTACAACATGCCGTCCCCTCACAATTCCTAACTCCACCACACACGGGGGAAAACTAGCAATGGCGTATATCCAAAATAATGCTTGTACATCAATGTTGCCCGTTGCAAGAATCTTCGAAAGAAAGGTGTCATACCGCGCGCCATATGTTTACGGGCTTGAGCGCCATGAAATAAATTTTGTCACCGCTTTCAAAGTGTTCTGTCGTGCTGGAGACTGCGTGGCGGTGTAGGCTTGTTTTCATCACATTCTCACCAGGGTCGTGGCCAGGATTATGTGAAGGAGGGGGTTCAGCATAGCCATTATACATCATTTTCAACAAATAGTATATTTTATAATGAATTTTTTGTAATTTTAAAATGGAAGTTGTTTGTCACACTTAAATCTCGGGGAATAGAATAGAAGAATTAACACTCTTTTACACATGGAATTTTTAAGTAATAATTTTGCTCGAGAAAAGAAAACTGGAAATTTTTATATTTTGTTATTATTGTTGTTATTAAGTCAAGTGTTTGATTTCGTTAGGACAAGTCACAAATACATATATCTCAATGTTAGTAAAGATATGAAACACACACATCACGTTTGTACGAAAGACATAATTACACATGTGCAAACTGGCGTGGAATATATAGGTTGTACTTGGAAACACAATTCCTGCAGTTTCTGTGTAAGAAGTGGAGGAAATACACTAACGTTGCCCACTAAGGATTACAATAATAGTTCCGAAATGATGTGTGTGGCCTTATGTAGCTAAATTGCTGTTATTTTCTCATTCTGTTTTCGAGTTTTTTTGACGTGACAACGTCTAATAAATCGATGAACGCCGGCTGCACGCACGAAAAAGTGTCCCGTTACGCACATTGTCCCGTTACGCTGCGTCCCATTACGCTCATTGTACGCTTGCGCCGCATCTATTTCTCTTCCACTCGATTGGAACAACCATCGATTTGACTTTTTCGAGGCACATTAAACTTGAAACACTCCCCATTCGTTTCCTACTTTTCCTATCATCGTCCTCATCCCATTATTTTAAAAACTTCCATTAACAATTACGTTGATCTAACATAACTACCAAAAGGTTTCCTAATATGAGATACCAGTTGCCTTATATGAGACGTGTCTCATATTAGGTAACTCTAAACGGTCTCATTTTGGGAACTTGGACATGGCGACAAAAAACCTGAGTTTGTTGGTTAACTAAAAAAGATATATTTACTGTAATAACTGACGTCGTACCGACCATGGCCGTTAAGCCCGTGCTCCGCACCGCCAGTACCGTATCCCGTTTTCGGAGCGCGCCCCTTGCCCAGCCGGATTGAGTCAGGCGAGCGCCTCGGGCGTGACCCCAATAGACGTAATGAAACTTAAAGGTACGGAACCCCGGAGGCTCGAACCCATAATTCAATTAAGCTAAAAGCCATTAGTACGAAATTACTAATTACCCGACATGTAATAAGTGCGTCGTAGCCATTCCGGGCGAGTACACCACGCACGGAGCAGACAACAAACCTCATTAACAGTCACTGCGGCCACTGGCCTTAATTAAAATGCCCGTGACTATGATCAAGTCAGACTAGGAGAAATCCCTCTAAAACAATTCGCAGTGGGACAATATGTTAGTAAATTTACAGTCGCCAACTTGATGTCACAATTTGAATAATTAAATACATTAAAACCATTGTTAAGCCTTAAGCACCCAATTACCAGGTGCTACATTTTAATTGGACACCTGGAACATGTTTTAACTGGTAATAGAGTACATTCAATTAATATAAGTTTTTTGACGCCGACTCACAAAGAAGAGAAAGTTTCTCTTCCTTGCGAGGCGGCCATGTTCGGCAGTCTCCAACCACTCCGCACCGGGAACAGACGTGTGTCCGTGGGCAGCATTCAAGTTTGTTTCATTGATTATTTTTATTCTGCACCACACCTTCAAATTTTAATACTTTTATTAATTCATCGCTGCCCACGTCGACTCGGCGCGTATTTCGCGGAACCGGGCCTATCCCGACCGTCTTCATCGTGATACCGCGCTGCGTATCGTATCACTCACGTAAGTGTTTCGCCGAACTTAGGAGTCCGCTCATCGAGCCCCCCCCCCCCCCCTGCACCCGTTAACTTTCGGCGCTGGCCGTCTCCAGCGAGCATCGACCCACGTCCCGCGAGACTGCCGCGGTAACCATTGTCACGTAGTGTTGTGTTTTTTTTTTTTCCTTGTTAACTGTGTAACCGCTATACGTCGCCAAGTGTTGGTGAGAAAGTTTGTAGCGGGTAATGAACCGCGGAGCGGACTTGTAGAGCGTACCATGTACCCACATGGACCCCCGGTGAAACTCCTAAATTAAATGTATTCTCACCAACTCGTATACGATCATTTTCCGTAATCTCCCGTCCTCCACACGGCCGAGCGGCCTTCACAGTCAAGGTAGAACCATTCAGGTTACATTCAAGCCGTGTACCTGGCGGGGCACGCGGGGGCAGAGTACCCACGACCCAACATCAACGGCCTAGCAGCCCGCTAGCCTGGCGCCCCTCCGGACAGCAACAGCATCGCGACGCCCGTAGCGCCCGTCAGGTACCCCCCGGACCTTTCACAGAGGTCGGGTGACGGCATAACGTGATCGCAACTATAAATGGTTATATATTATTTATAGAAACCAATAAATACATGTACACTTACCTTTTCTGATGTATTGAATATGTAAGATGGCGTGGAAATAACTTTTTTCGTAAACAAAACTCACAGACCGTCACAGCGTTGCAACTGTTTAACCAAGCGGCACCAGCCGAACTACTGGGCTACTGGTGCCTGAAATGGCTTCTGCATAGAGTTCCACTGACTGCCGAGAGAATGCAGCACTTCCTTGGTGAGATACCAAAGGGTCTCATACTAGGCAACAGTCTCATATAAGGTGCCAGTACCCTATGCATCAATGTTTTGTTATGACGTTGTCACGTTGAACTATCGTCCGTAAACCGACTTTACGGACAACCAATTTTTTCCTAATTTTGAATTCCGGAAGGGAGGGGGTCCGGGCCTGTTCTCTCCGCGCTCAGACCTGAAGGGAGGGAGGCGGCAGGGAGGACTCACCAGGTACTCGTCGACGACCCCCTGGCAGACGTCCTCGGAGGCCAGCTGCAGCTGCGCGCACAACGGCACGAGGCGGGCGCTGACGGAGAGCGGGTCGCGGGTCAGCAGGTACTCGTGGAACACTTTGCCCAGCACGGCGGCGCAGAAGGAGCAGCTCACGCCCAGCTGCAGCGAGCCGTGGTCCTCGGCGGGACCCTCCGAGCCTGCCGGGCCGAGCGGGCGCCATCTTGTCATTCCGTCAACCACGGCGCTGCCATCTGTGCTATACATTTCACTATATATACTGTATAGAAGTCGCGAGTGGATAGGATTTACTCTACGTTTTTCAGAAGCGTATGATGAGCAGCTTGGGAACTTCGCCGCTGCAGGGCGCTGCCGTAACGCCCTGTATCGTCTTAGGTTGTTATTTACACGTTAGAGCGCAGCACTGTCGCTCGCTGTCATTCCCCCGCACCCCTCATCCATCATTCACTGCAGCTCAACGTCGTTCAACGGGAGGGGGAAGGGGTGTCTGAAGAGTTCGACACTTGTCCACTAGGGACCACCACAAGTCGATGCCCAAGAGATGGTGGCGATTGCGGCGGTGAATTAACCAACTACCTCAAAACCGTATTAGAAATTTTAACCTGGGGTGGCGACTTCTATACAGTATATATATTCAAAGACGTGGGTAACCTAGATTGCCCACGTGTACCTGAGAAAACCCGCCTGGCGTCAGCCGGTCAGGTGGAGGGGCGTGCTTTCAAGCAACACGGATCCTTGAGACAGGCAACAAGTTTGTGTCGAAGCTTTGATAGGCCTATTCTAACACGTCTAACAGCTGTTCCCTGATTCCACCTTTGAGGTGCAGGTACAGGGAGGGAGGAGGTGCGGAAAGCCGGACATGTTCCGGAAAAAAAAATGTGTTGTACTTAGAGAATCTTAACAAGATAAAATTCCTCATCGAAAATCAAATCCAATACCGGGATTTAGAATCTTTTTTTTTTATAAAGGGGGGGTTGTCTGTAAAGCTTACTGTGGTTGAAAAGAGTCAGTAAAAGGCACGACACTGGGTGAAATCACGCAAGTTTCGCCCGGGGCGCCCGACAGACCACCCTTGTTCGAGGTCCGTGCCAGGGAAGTGGCGGGGACAGCCACTCAGCACTCACCCGGCAGCGCGTGCCCCCAGACCGCAGCCAGGACCGCCGCCAGCGCCACCAGTCGTCCGGGCCACGGCGACGCGGCCATCTTGTCGTGCGGCGACTCTGCGGGGTACAAAACACACACTCCGCGTTGCCGGCGCTCCACGCGTTGTTTCTCACAGAGGCTTAAGGTTCACATTTTGCTTGGGAAAAAAAACATTACGCTTTTGACGTGACAACGTCTTATAAATCGATGAACGCCGGCTGCACGCACGAAAAAGCATGACTCATTGTCACGTTCCGCCTGAGCCGAGCGTTCAAGAACCGGCCAACCACCGTGCGAGAAAATCTTCCATGATATCAAACCAGGGTAAGGCGGGCTTTTTAACTAATTGTTCGTGATCATATTTAAACAAATTATTTAAATTAAATTTGCAAAAACTGTACATAATATTTGAAAATTAAAAAGTATGCGATTTTTCATCAATGTTTTCTTATGATGTTATCACGAAAAATTATCGTCCGTAAACCGACTTTACAGACAACCCCCCCCCCCCCCCCTTTTTTTATAAAGATCGCAGGCTTCCACGGCTATTTTCTGGAGTTGCTTGGCTTCTGGATTGTAGCCGCAGATATCACCGACGTTTAGGTCGACGTTGGAATACTCCCCTCTCAAGCGAGAGTATTAATAGGCAAGAGAACTTCCAAGAATCTCAGGACTACCCTGATGATGGCGACTGCAACGTCGACCGAAACGTCGGTGATATATTTGCCTTCTACGCGGCTACAATCCAAAGCCAAGCTACTCTAACATTAGATTTTTAACGACTTGAATCCCATTAATGGAACCTGACATCACTAAAACTCATAACGGCGACCATTTTGTCTTCCCTGAAACATTTGTATTTCTGGCATCGTCCCTAGTAGAAACGATTTTTTTATTATTATTATTCGTCGCGTTTTAACAGTCGCGTGTTCAGCATATTCTTCGCTATCGCATCGCCTTTTTTTGTTATTCCAGCGCTAGCGTGCACGTCCGACAATGTGTGTAATGTCACCTTGACATAATTGCCCACGTAATGCCATCACAACACGGGAAGCCTTCTTTTCACAGACGAGAGAGCCAAACGCCCGATCGTGCATCTTCGGGGATTTTTTTTTTTTTGTTCATTGTAAAAGGTTAGGAAAGCTACATTATAAATACTTTAAAACATTGTGGACGGTTGATTTTGTTAGGATAGCTAGATTAAAGATACTGTGAAATCATGTAAACGGTTTCCTAGCCCTGGATAGCAACATATTAAAAAGTTATTTGCTAAACAACCATAAAATGATTTTACAGTATTTTTAATGTAGCAATACTTACCTAATATAACCAACCACCCACAATGTTTTAAAGTATTTGTAATGGAGCTAACCTATCCTAATCGACCGAAAAATTTAATGCCACACAGGTTTATACAATGAGATAGAACGGAAAAAAAAAAGCTAGCATGAACTTCGGGTGTGGCTCTCTCGTCTGTGAAATGAAGGCTTCCCTCACAACACTGGCTCGTACTGCCAGCTATAGTAGCCTACGACACACCACGCAACAGGCCGCACAACAAGTCTCGTAGAAGCGTGTGACACGGCGGATGCTGTGACGTGTCCGTACTCGGTGAAGGACTTCAAGCACGGAGTTATGAATTGTCAGGAGATGATATGCTCGACATATCGTCACGCCACTAATGATTGCGGAGCTGGTGCTTCACCACGTCTCAATATGATTCTTAATAGATACCGGAAAAATTCGCGGGTTCAATGACCTTTAGGATAGACTCCAATATCCTCTACACACTCGGGGGCAAATGCCAACTGTTCATTGGCTGCTGACTTGTGAGTCGTCACGACTGGGTGGCCTGTGATTCGACACTTCTATGAGTGAGGGTCTCTAATTGGCCCTCAGTCCTCCAGATTAACAGGAACAATGGCAGAAGCAGCACTAAGGTATAATTATTTGAATTTTAGCATAGCATGTAATAAACCCGCGAATTTTTCAGGTCTCCAATTATTAAGTATATATAATTATTAAGTATGTATTAGAATTGCCGTCGTTACGAAAAGTCACTTCCATGGCATTTAAAACTGTTTCCACAATGCAAGCACTACACTTCAGCCAGTGTTTTGAGCGTCTAACCAACATGGGGCAGACCAGGAGGTGTAAAAAAAAAACATCACTTGGTTAACATGTAATCATGCAGAGTTGGCCACCCCGTGACTGAAAGGGCGGCTTTGCGTCTGATTGGGCCACTCTACGCTATGGGGGGGGGGGGGGGGGGGGGGGTGTCTCGCATTGGTCGGAAAGTTGTTACACACCTCTGTAGAGACAGGAAAAATTCGCGAATTCAATTCGCGATATACTAAAATTGAAATAGTTTATACACAAATGCTGCTTCTGCCATTGGCTCACAACTCATCTTCAGGACTCTGGGCCAATAAGAAACACGTAACCAAATCTTTAACGAATCACAGGCTACTACGTTGGGACGTCTCACACGACAGCAGCCAATGAGTGGGTGACATTTTCCCGAGTATACATAGAGCTGTGGAGTTCATCCTAGCGGTCATTGAACCCGCGAATTTTTCCGGTCCCTACCTCTCTGCTTGCCAGCCGGCCATGTTGATGGCCAGTGACGGCCCTAGACTTTGCGGGTCCTAACATTTTTGAGAGTGGCCTTCCGGGGTAACCTGGGGGCTCCCTATAAAAATCTGAAATATAAAAATAATAGGATCTTTTAAAGTAAACATTCTTATGCTAGCCTGAAACTTCAATTAGAAAATCAGCTTCGAAGTTTATCTTAAGAATGCTCAATATTCGTTTGCTGATTAATTACATTTGGGTCAATTGTACACATTCGAACGATCATTATATAAGGGAATATAAATTCTAAAAGTTTTTCTTATGTGAAATCATGAAAGCTCAATTTAAATCGAAAGGTATTGGCCAGAACTCTAAATTATAAACTAATAGCGATTTAATTATTCTTTTTTTACATAAATTTTACATATTTTTTTTTACATAAAAATAGACAAAAAAGGAAACAAAAATGAAAACGCCGGCGCGAGGCCCTGCTAAGCGCGGAGCCCTAAGACCTTGGTGACTGGTCGGCTTGCCCCGGGTGCTGTCACAACTTAGAAACACACAATATAGAATCTTCTAAGTTATGCCTGTTCTAAGTTGTGTGTTTCTAATTTGTGATAGTTCTAAGTTATGACTTTCTACGTCACGACGTTGTGTGTTTCTAAATTATGATCGTTCTAACTTATGACAATTCTAAGTTACGTGGATTTTTTTTCGAGGTTTCTAAGTTATGACTGTTCTAAGTTGTTTGGTTTCTAAGTTGTGTGTGGTTCCCGAGCCGCCTTTGTTGGTGGTTGTGTGCGACCGGAGTCGCTCCGAGCCAGGGGTGGCCATGCCCATGTCACCACGTGGACACAGACGATACAGCGTGAAGCCACTTGTTGTCCAGCTGATGTCTGCGCTAAGTTGGCAAGACACCCAAAATATTAGCTGAATGAAGTGTTTGCACTGATCAACGTGGGCTAGCACGATTTCCACAAAGTTTCGGACGTTGTATACGTGTGCTAACTTGCTTACTTTCAACGTGTGATTTTAGCATTAATGTATGTGTACATTTTGTGTGTATCTAATTTCAACGAAATACCGTAGCAACAATGTATGCTCTCAAGTAGCTTGGCTTCTGGGTTGTAGCCGTGTCCTTTGCGAATAATCCACCGACGTTTCGGTCGAAATTGCAGTCGCCATCATCAGGGAGCTGTTACCTACTGAGGTTCTTACAATTTATCCTTCCTTTATATTCTCTCGCCTGAGGGGAAGGTGCTTATTCGACCGAAACGTCGGTGAATTATTCGCCAAGGACACGGCTACAACCCAGAAGCCAAGCTACTTCAGACAATGGCCGTGAAAGCCTGCGAACATTATTAATGTATGCTCTCGTGGACAAATACATAGGGACCGGATTCAATGACATCTAGGATAGCCTTCATTATCCTCTGCACATCTCAAGTAAACACGCGTGTTCATTGGGTACTAAATTGTGAGGCGTCTCCACTGGGTAGCTTGTGATTCGACGCTTCTTTGGTCGATAGTCTCTCATTGGCCCAGAGAGCTCCAGTTAAACTGCGAGCCAATAGAATAATCAGCAGAATTATACACATGTTTGAATTTCAGCCTATCACGAAATGAATCCGCGAATTTTTCTGGTCTCTACAATTACAACATTGGCGCACTAGATAGTGTTGGCGACACTGGCCTCTCGTAACCCGCGACCACACTGTACATAAGTGCCGCCCGCTCGAGCTAATGTGATAGCAGGGCAGCTGTGGGACCAGTCCGACAGCTAAACGCACCGCCTCACCTTGGCACAACTGCGCGCGTCGCTTGGCCGCGGACTGCGCACCGCGCACGCGCAGCGCCAGTGTTGCCAGACGTACCCGAATTCGGTTACACGAAAAGATCCGCTCGGTTACGCAAATGTACCCAATATTTATTGAACAATATTCACTTGGAATGGAAACCCAATAAGAATGGAAAACAGTCTTTGCCCTAACCATAACATACTGACAGTAAACTTCCCTACCTTTTTGAGAATACGCTGTATTCTTAAGGATCTCAGCTGCTAGTATCAACTTTGAATATATATACTGTATAGAAGTCGCGAGTGGATAGGATTTACTCTACGTTTTTCAGAAGCGTATGATGAGCAGCTTGGGAACTTCACCACTGCAGTGCGCTGCCGTAACGCCCTGTATCGTCTTAGTTGTTATTTACACGTTAGAGCGCAGCGCTGTCGCCTGCTGTCATACCCCGCACCCCTCATCAATCATTCACTGCAGCTCGAGAACTTTCAACGGGAGGGGGAAGGGGTGTTTGAAGAGTTCGACACTTGTCCGCTAGGGACCACCACAAGTCGATGCCCTAGAGATGGTGGCGATTGCGGCGGTGAATTAACCAACTACCTCAAAACCGTATTAGAAATCTTAACCTGGGCTGGCGACTTCTATACAGTATATATATTCGAAGGTATCAAGTAAACAGTAGGGTGACGACAGGATCAGAGATTTTAAACAGTCTCGACTACTCAAATTTAGATCAACACAAATTTACGTCACCATATTTATATTACAGGTAATATTTACAATAATTTTACACCAACCTTTAACCTGAAAATATAATTTTTTTCATGTGTGGCTAGAACAGTAGTATTCAACGTTTACATTATCAATCCCATTTCCTCCCCAACCGACCCAAATACGCATTTTAAAATCCTACGCACAGGCTTTAGCAGTATAGCCAATATTGCATTTAAACTCTAAAATGTTTTGTTGTTACGAAATTATGATATTTAACATAACAGCGATTATGCTATTTGTCTATAAGACAGCAATATTTTTTTCATACTTTTTTTTGTGTGTATGTACCTGAATGACACCCGAACTGACAACTTCTTGTATCCGAAAATAACCGAATGTAGACAGTAGACGTGAGTATACCCAATTTGTGTGGGCTGTGGCTGGCAACACTGCGCAGCGCTCACAATGGCCAGAGAGCACTGGGCTGTCGCGTGCGGCCTCGGAGCTTTACAATTACACACCACGTCGAGTTTAGGTAGACACGGCAATTTCAGCGCATTTTCTAACCTTTCAATCGCATCACGACACTTACGTCACGCTAGTTAGGCCCGTTCTACAATGGCACGGAAACGGAGACGAATCTCACGAAACATTTTACTATCGTGCCTGATGCTTCCACAATGCACGGAAACGTAACAAATGGCAAGGTTTAAAATATTATTTTTTTTTTAATATGCTTCGAGATCATAGTACAGGCAGTGTTTACATATGTATAATGATGATAAAAATAAACGGAAAAGTAGTAATAGAACACTAGATATTCTTGTACTTGAAACGATTTTTTAACGTATTTAGAACATAAACAAACATGGCTACCACCACAGCCAAGTGCTCGGCTTCTATTGGTCGCAAGGAGCAACATAAACGAAAGAGCTCAGCATTGCCGAGATAATCCGTACGGGTCTGTCCCCGTTTGCATGCTACTAAAGAAATTATGTCCCGTGAGATCCGTCTCCGTTTCCGTGCCTTTGTATAACGTAGATGAAATTATTTGCTGGACATTGCTGCCTAGGCCCATGACCGAACTCCACAAACACCTAAAAACAACCTTGATATCCTTTTTTTCAAATCTATCCACACGCATATTCACATTCAGACGTTTCATCAAAGGAGGTATGAGTGGCATTCCGTCGCCTGCAACTGTTGTCGCCAAACGTCTTGACGGTTATAAGCACGGAGGTAAGCAACGAGGTAGACCATCAACAAAGAGGTTCGAGAAGTAGTAGGGGAGGAAAACAGGTTTTCCGCGCACCGCCTCCGTTCTTTGTGTCATTCAAAAACGCTCGGTTTCGTTTTGCACTATAAAGTTCTCAATAACTGAGAGTGAAGAACGTAAAAATTTAAGCTTGATTCAATATTTAAAATAATAATAACAAATGGTTGAACACACAACATCGGTATACATACACTCACCTTTAATTCAAATATTTTATGTTCAAAAACAATTTTTTTTAATGTTATTTGAAATGTATTTATAGCATGTTGCATTGATAATGCTACAGTTACTAAAAACTAAAACGTTACAAAATTAAAAAAAAATATATATTTTTTTTTCAAAACTCCGTTCCCCCGGAGAAACCCCCGGAATGGCCACCGTTTCTTTTCCTGGGCTCCCCATTTGTAAGCCACCTGGAAGGTTTTTTTCTGTTCCACCCACCGTTTCTTTGGTAGCCTGACTTGTTACAAGGGATTGTATTCCTACCAGAGAAAATGCCGCCATTCTCTCTGGGCAATCCGCCTTGGAGGAGCCGGGGCGCGAACCCGGGTCCTACAAGTCACAAGGCAGGCGCTCTACCCCAGAACCAGAGTGGTAGAGCGGATACTTGCAGTGTTCTTAACACTGACATGATGTTATTCCACGAGTTTGCTGTAGTTTCGTGTGTTGCTAACACGTGCAGTACGTGCAGTAATATATAACCTCGGTAACGAACAAATTTATGTGTTCTTATGTTGTTCGTTCAGCACGAATTATGTAATGTCATAACAGTGAAATATAATTTTTGTAACTAGTCTGGAAATATTTTAGTTAATTTCCTGCAAACAAACTTACCGTCCCGCTGTACCATAATTATATAGAAATATAGACTATTAAAAAAAATATGTAAGAGCTTGCACTGTCGATGGTAAAGTTATTTTTAACGATTATGTTTAGTTAAAATATGTGTGTGCTCACAAGCATGAAGTTATTGTATAACCAGTTTATTTATTTGGTTTTAAAGCCACAGAAAAGTTACTTTTATATATATAAAACGTGTTTAAAACTGAAAAGCTATTCAAACAGTTGTTTGCAATTAAGCGTTTTTAAAATCTTAAATTAAGTACTAAATCTATTATAGTGTTGGAGATGTCAAATTAAAATATACGTTTTCATACTGACATCGCCGGAATTTCAGGTGATGATAGTAATGACATTAAATCGATCAGTTTGTGAAGACTAATTTAGATGACACTAGTTTTGATATATTTGCTTACTTATTTAGAAATATTCCCTATATTTAAATACAACTATATTTTATTGGAATTTGTACTATTTCTGAGTACAGAATTCTTGGTAATAGCTTACCATAGGGTTAAGATGAGCATAATTGTTTTATTTCATACGATGAAACCCTCAGAAACTTAATTAAATCATCGGGATTATTAAACATGAACTTCTTTGAGTACACAACCACAGATTTTTTTTTTTAATATTTCCGCTAATCGCTATTTAATTATATGTCATTTTGACTATAACAAAAGTTGGAATACACTGTTTTAAATATTTTGGATGTGTAAAATTTATGTGTGTAATATATAAAACACGAAACATGTATTGTATTTTAACTGTTACAGTATCAAAAGTTCATTTAATGGTTGTGTATGTTTATATATATTTTATACAAATATTTTGTACAAATAATTCACTTTTCTTATATTTTTTGTTGTAAACTATAATGATTTTAAATACTCCGTACATACTATACTTGATATGTTTATATATATATTTATATACATATAGTGCTGATTACAATGTATGTAATAAGAAACCTCAATAACAGAGAACATAAAAACATATAAAACAGACAGCACTGCTGAATTGATAGTACCTATTACAGCTAACAACGACGAGACAGTAGCAAATAGAACAGTAAATAAAGACGAATAATACTTCGGACAACTCACAGAATTGAATTATCAGTACTTTTACAAAAGATAATATTGGTAATCAGTTGACTAGCAATTTTTTGCAATACTAAAATAAAGATATTATAACTTTGTGTACATCACATGGCTTTGGTTATTTTTGCATATCTGAAATATGGTTTATCGCGGTATAACTGAGTATTTCTTACAAATATTAACTTTGATTGATGTGTTCATTAGGCATAGTTATTTTTTTTTTTAACTATGGAAAAGATATTCAACAATTTGGCTTTCTTTTGTTTTACCGCAGCGCAGCTATTCAAACAACTGTTTGCAACTTTAAATTCGTGGAGGTACTGGGGCAACACAAAGCATAAATGGTTAACACTATTTTGTAGTCATACAGTTATTTTCATGTAAATGTACAACATAACAAATATGTAAGTTTTCATGAATATTTCTGTTCCATTTACATAGAAAATTTACGGTGCACCACGGCAATCAGATTAGCTCAACGATGAAAAAAAAAAACAAAAAAACGCGCAGATGATTCCTAACAGAACTGCGGTTTGTCATTACATACAGTTTAATAAATAATGACGTATGTATGAAACTACATCTTAAATTAATTTACCTATTATTATAATGTTGTTTATCGCTTGAAATTTATCTAATGAACTACACTAATTTTGTTAAGATTCACATAGATACTGTATTTCTTAAATCGCATGTGTTTTTTGTTTGTTTTGTTTTATGAGTATATAAATGTTTACACTTCTATTAACAAGGCACTGGTATTAGTGCTGTGAAGCTAACTCAAAAGAGGAACCTGTTTTTGAAACAATAATTATCAAGAGCGTAGTAAATAAAAAATGGGGGGGGGGGGGGGGAAGAGAGTAGGGTTGCCGGAATTATTTAACAAAGAATTTTTATTTTACAAAAATTACAGTGGCAAGAATTTCAATTTTAGCCTACATGGAGTACTCTAACCTGAAACTAAGTATTTGTACTGTTATGCAATGATCGTACACTCACGCCTGTAGCATCAATACAAGGTAATCTGAAGATGAGAAATCCCGGCTGGCAATTGTCATATCATCTTAAAGTCATAAAAATAACAGCGAAACATATAGGTAATAGAACAGAAGAAAAGGTATGTATTATCTTGCTTTAACATTTTCCTAACTATATAGGGTTCGGTCTGAGACGCATTGAAGTCTTTCCTACCTAGACCCCCCAAAAAGGTACACTTAGTTAGTATTGGTCAATAATATGTGACTAAAATTGAAATGCCAATAATAATTCAAGAAAATATATACCGATAGATGTTTGAACACACAACATCGGTATACATACACTCGCTGACTGATACTCTCTTAATTCAAATATTTTATGTACAAAAGTAAAAAAAAAATTATGTTTTAAATGTTTGTTTGAGTTTTATTTATAAAATGTTGGAATGATAAAGCTACAGTTACTTAAAACTAAAACGCTACAAAACTAAAAAATATATATATATATATATATTTTTTTTTTCAAAACTCCGTTCCCCCGGAGAAACCCCCGGAATGGCCACCGCATGGGGAGCCCAGGAAAAGAAACGGGCTCCCCATTTGGAAGCCACCTGGAAGGTTTTTTTCTGTTCCACCCACCGTTTCTTTGGTAGCCTGACTTGTTACAAGGGATTGTATTCCTACCAGAGAAAATGCCGCCATTCTCTCTGGGCAATCCGCCTTGGAGGAGCCGGGGCGCGAACCCGGGTCCTACAAGTCACAAGGCAGGCGCTCTACCCCAGAACCAGAGTGGTAGAGCGGATACTTGCAGTCTTCTTAACACTGACATGATGTTATGCCACGAGTTTAACACTGCATTACGTGCAGTAACATCTAACCTCGGTAACGAACAAATGTATGTGTTCTTATGTTGTTCGTTCAGCATGAATTATGTCATTTCATAACAGTGAAATATAATTTGTGTAACTAATCTAGAAATATTTTAGTTAATTTCCTGCAAACAAACTTATAGTTCCGCTGTACAATAATTATATAGAAATATAGACTAATAAAAAATATGTACGCTGGTCACATTGAACAATATTTTTTTTTTTTCACATAATCAAATTATTAATAGAATTCAACAACTTCAATTCAATGAATTTCAAAGATGAATTGTACGTGAATTTCAACTCTCATCACACACTTTTCAAGTTCTATTACTATTTCAGCTGACGCATTACATTTTTTAAAAAAAAAAATTCGTTCAGAAGTGATTATTTTAAGCTACCTGTGTTTAGGTTTTTTTTGTTTCTATCAAATAGTTTAAAAAAAATAAAGAATTCCTTCACGTAATAAATTGTTTCATTTTCAGTGTACAGTCAATGGTAAACAAAATAACTTAAGCCAATCGAAACAATTGATGAAATTTCCTTTTAATTTTTTTTTTTTAAATTATAGGAACACTCAATTACTTTAGTATAAACATAACTGCATTTATCGCGTGTTGGAAAAATCTAAATCAAGGGACCTAAGTAAATACAAAAAAACTGAATTTTATTCAAAGCATTGTATTGTGTGAAACAATGAATTCCGCAGGGTTTTCTTTAAACATTGCGCAAATGTTGCGGTATCTCTGGCGTACTTACGTGGTCAATCAAGTTCATGTTCCACTATCTCCAAAAAGTTTTTCCTTCTTAAACGAAATATGACTCAAAAATCTTCATAGGTTGTTTTTCTTTCAAATATATTTCTTTTAAAAAATTCATAAAATTCTAATTTTCCTCAGCAGCCAGCATTTGCTATATTTCGTACAAATGACCAAAAATGCGAGCTGCATAAGTAATGACTCAACTTAAACCTAGAATTAGAAGGGAAAAGTTCTGAAGGATTCCAGAAGTTCCACAAAAAAAAACTCCAGAATAAGAAAAAATACCTTTACTTTTGCATTCAACCACAATGGCAGGCATTTTCGAATAAAATTACTAAATGATATATATATTTTTTAATTTAAATCATTAAAATTTGTGTTCTCTCAACCAGTGGTGTCAGATATATATTTTAATCTGGGGGAGGGGGGGGAGGTAATTACAGGCATGAAATATTGTGCGATTATAATATCAATTATTGAACACATGGCCATGGACTACGAGCCCTGGACCCAGGATCGGAGACGCCCCCCCCCCCCTTCCATCCCTTCATTTTACAGTCACGTGCTTCATTATAATTGGATGGTTATTTCTTACCTACGCTCTGTATAGAATTGTTATTTAACCTGAAAATACGGGGTATAATTATGGTTTCTATTTTATTAGTCCGAACTAAGCTTTATTTATGAAATAATAAAAATGATCCTTTTTTTCCATTTTGTAAAAAAATTGTAATAGTTAACAGGGCCGGCGCGTCCATATAGGCGAACTAGGCAACCGCCCAGGGCGCCAAGTAGCTGGGGGCGACGCAGCACGACACATAACAGCTGATACAACATGTTTAACGATTATTGAAACTAGATGAAAATGGATTTTTGTAACAGTTTGGAATGTTTATATTGATATAAGTAATTATTTAAAGTCCACGGTGACCTGTTTATGATTTGTAATAAGTAAAAAATAAAAAAAAACACAAGCCTGCTTACATTTGATTGTTGACAAAATCTTAGGCTTACGTGATGTATTTTGAGGCAAGAAAAAAATTTTTTTGGGGTGTCCGGCCAGGAGGGGGGGGGGGGGCAATAAGGTTTTTCGCCTAGGGCGCCAATTTACCTTGCACCGGCCCTGATAGTTAAACATTTAAAAAAAAAAAAAAAAAAAAAAAAAACGGGGCTGGGCCCAGGGGTCCACCCAGCCCCACCCTTGTGGGGGCCATGGTTGCACAGAATCCCGGAGATATCCTCCCGCCTGGCTACGCCCCGGTGACGTATTCGTGATCTGCGGAAAAAGAAACTTGCGCAAGTTGTCAGATGAAGGTCGCGCCGGCCTCTAGTCGCGGTTGCGCAGACTGTTTGCGGAGGAGTTGGCGCCCTGGCCGCCTGCTCCGAGGTCAGGTTGTCGTCTGACGAGACTAGCTTTCATCGAGGGAAGCCTACGATTCACTCGTTCTTCTAAACATACCCGAATACTCACGTTGGCAAGCCTTCTTTCAACAGACGAGAGAGCCAAACGCCAGATCGTGCATCTTCGTTTTTTTTTTTTTTTTTTGTTCATTGTAAATAAATATACAACTCATGATAACTAATGGTCAATTAGGTTAGGTTAGCTACATAGTAAATACTTTAAAACATTGTGGACGTTTGATTTTGGTTAGGATAGCTACATTAAAGATACTGTGAAATCACGTAAACGGTTTCCCCCAAATAAATACACCTGTTGTGGTACGGGGGGAAAAAAAAGCTAGCATGAACTTCGGGGGAACTTCGGGTTTGGCTCTCTCGTATGTGAAAAGAAGGCTTGCCAACGTGAGTATTCGGGTATGTCCAGAAGGACGAGTGAATCTTAGGCTTCCCATTCATCGAGCTGGCTTGCCCATTGTTGCGAGACGGCGCGGGGCCTCCACGCCCGGAAGTGGACGGAACAACATTCGACAAGTTGCAGCTGGCGACAGCTCCAGGATGGAGCGCGACAAAACTATAAAACGGATAAACACGTGGGTGCGTGCCATCCAACGCCCCACTCCTTATCGTTGATCTTTTTGGGTGTTGTGCACTTACGTTACTCTATGGTGACGTCATCACCTTGACTCACCGTGCCATTTAGCGATATATTTCGCCACCAGGCTGGGCTCCACTTTCTTAGATATATGCTGCTCATTGGCTGCCGCTTGTGATAAACGTTATCTTCCTCTTTGACTCGAGTTGCACGGACATCCTCACGTACCCGAGAACTATATACATGTTTTCCATGGACTTGAGGTTTTCTTCGTGGTGTTCTGGGATGTGTTTGATGATGATGATGATGATGATGATGATCAGTGGCGTAGCCAGGATTTGTGTATGGGGGGTGTTAAGAAGCATGCCCCCCCCCCCCCCCCGTATTAAAGCGGGGGGTCCGGGGGTCCTCCCCCGGGAAAATTTGGATTTTAAGGTGTAAAATAGTGCTATTTTAGCAGTTTTGGGTACTTTAATTTAAATATTGTAAGTATTGTAATTTATTAATTTTAATATGAAATTTGTTTGAGTGATGAATAAGAAATTAATTAAAGATTTGGTGCTAAGGGGGGGGTTCGAACCCCTAAAACCCCCCCCTGGCTACGCCACTGATGATGATGCATCGCTACGGACCCAGATATATCACTGATTTATTGGACGTCAGGCTAAAATGCAGTCATATGTGCATTGACTGATATGGGTTAAGTTGATTCGGTCACATTGCTGCTAGTCGTAGTAGAGGGTAGTGCCGAAAGCATTGTAGTCCGAACATCAAAGCAATGCAAAGCAAAGGATCGCTTGTTTGCGGAAATACTTTCGGACGAAAATAATCCATATAATTTTCTGCTCTATTCACCGTAATTATATATATATATTTCGCAGCGCTTGAATGGGCCAATGAGAATGGACATTATTACGGAACATCCGCGATTACGGAACATCCACGATACGTCTGAAAAGAAACTCAGTGCCATGTTAAAAACTATACTTCTTCATGCATGCTATTCCGGTTGGAAGAAATTGTTTTTAACGTGGCACGGAGTTTCTTTCCAGATGTATCGCGGATGTTCCGTAACGTCTATTCTCATTGGCCCAATCAAGCGCTGCACACGCTTCTTTCGCCGGACAGAGATACAGTTGGCATGCGTGGCAAACAATGCGGTTTGAAGCACAACAAAAAGTCAAACGCTCCCGCAATGAGTCACCTGGCCTACCATCATTATCATTAAAGAACCGCTTTGAAAAATAAATTATTTATTTAAAACAAATCATTATACGTTAAATTATTTTTAAAAAAACGTGAGCGAGTCTTTCAGTACTCGAACGTGATGTATAACTAGTAAATTCATATGTTCTCATGTTGCAAATAAACAATACGGAACTCGGACACGACATTTAACGTAGAATTATTTCAAATAATGCCGAGGGCGATAAATATACGAAAATTATGTTTTCAACTACATTTCTTGAAGCGAATCGCACACAGTTTCTGCACACGCAGCTAGAATTTGCTGCCGGAGCAGCTACGACGACTATCGAATCATTCCATTTAAAGAGTGAAAGGTAGAGACCCATGCTGACCGACCACTGTCCACCCTCGCCCACAAATAACAGGTCAATCTTCAATGGGCCCCGCCTACCTGGCACACGGACCGTGTAAAAATCCTCATATACAACCACGCCATTTAACAACTGATCAACATATCTGAGGCGTTTAAGAATACGCTAGGGGTGGATGAGTATTTATGCTTCCTTATTTCGTTTTTAAACTGTATTATTAGGAGTGTGAAAATGGCTAAAACGCGTGATTTAAGAATAATTGTAGGTTTGAAACACCCGGTGCATATTCTTGAAAACACTCAAGGCAACTTGCATCACACCTTTATCTTAATTACTTCGCCATTCAATGTTATAGCTTTTAATATATATACTGTATAGAAGTCGCGAGTGGATAGGATTTACTCTACGTTTTTCAGAAGCGTATGATGAGCAGCTTGGGAACTTCACTGCTGCAGTGCGCTGCCGTAACGCCCTGTATCGTCTTAGTTGTTATTTACTCGTTAGAGCGCAGCACTGTCGCCCGCTGTCATTCCCAGCACCCCTCATCCATCATTCACTGCAGCTCAACGTCTTTCAACGGGAGGGGGAAGGGGTGTTTGAAGAGTTGGACACTTGTCCGCTAGGGACCACCACAAGTCGATGCCCTAGAGATGGTGGCGATTGCGGCGGTGAATTAACCAACTACCTCAAAACCGTATTAGAAATTTTAACCTGGGCTGGCGACTTCTATACAGTATATATATTCAAAGGTTATAGTCACCGCTCAAACCTCATAGTTGCCCCGCCGACGAGAAGATTGCGCGCCAGTCCACAGCGCAGGCTTGCGCTTAGAGGCGATACCGCGCTAGAAGCGCCAGCGAGTGTCGCACTTATCACAAATACACCCCTGACTAGGCGCAACGGGATTCGTGATCGTTGTGACGTCACGCTCGCTCATGGGGGGGGGGGGGGGGTCAAGGGTCGGTGGTTCGGTACCGGGCCTTGCTAAAGAGTCCGGTATTATAAATGGTTCAACGACCATTACAATCTTGAAGGTCACGTCGCTTTTTTTCATTGCCTTTATTTGCATAACCACCACTGCTGCGAGAAGTCCTACGTTTGTCTTTGAGCGGATCTCTCGCTGAAAACTTTCCGTTGTGGGAACGGCGGATGATGGGAAAGGAGGGGGGGGGGGGGTGTTGCAGGAAGAGAAGAAATACATGAACTCGATCTCACCGGCCGGGAGTCGCTGACCTTGAAGGCCGAGGCTACTTCATTGGTCGCACGTTGGTGACGTCAGTGAAGTGACACACACCCAGCACCGGACCGTGCATTACACGGGCCAACAATAAAAATTTAAAAAAAAATTGGTGCCTAGGATTTTGGAACTGGTTTTTAACTATACCTATTTGGGGCGCAGAATCGAAATATAAAGTATATATTTTTTTTTACGACCAGCTCTACTTTTTTAGATAAGTGAGATAAAAAAAAAGAAGTAAAACGGCTTGCTTGACCCGAGCCACTTCGTCACAGGGGTGCCACAGGCTGGGAATCCCCACTTCCTCACAGGGACACCCCAGGATGGGCATCCCGCCATTCATTTCAACGCTTCATTGAAGCGGCTTCAACTAAATTTGAGCTCAGTTTGTGAGTTTTAGCCGTGCAGGATGGATCGAAATTGATAAAAAAAAATTGGTTGTCTGTAAAGTCGGTTTACGGACGATAGTTTAACGTGACAACGTCATAACAAAACATTTATGAAAATATTGCATACTTTTATGAATAAAATTGAATCATTTTTATTGAATTATCACTATTTTGTATGGATACAAAGAAGGAGTGAAGTGAAATCTACAATAAATTTAATTGATAAATTTACTTTCATTTGCATTCATTAATTCAAATATGTTTATTACTTTAACGAAGAGATTATTTTAACTATAACTTTTATACATGTTTGCTATTTAACTTCTTCCAATCTGTGTTATTCTGTTAAGGATAGGACGATGATAGGAAAAGTAGGAAACGAATGGGCGTGTTTCAAGTTTAATGTGCCTCGAAAAAGTCAAATCTATGGTTGTTCCAATCGAGTGGAAGAGAGATAGATGCGGCGCAAGCGTACAATGAGCGTAACGGAACAATATGCGTAACGGGACACTTTTTCGTGCGTGCAGCCGGCGTTCTTCGATTTATTAGACGTTGTCACGTCAATAAAATGAGTTCCAGTAGAAGAAGTTGTGTAAATCATCCTGGTATGTTTTGCTACATATGCGGGGAATACACATTATAAAAGATAACAGGAAGACTGTTAGTGACCTTGTAAAGAGAGCTTATCATGGATACTTTAGTGTTAGTTAAGCTCAGTGATCAGGATAAATCCTGGGCACCGCATCGGGTTTGTAAAACTTGTAGAGGACATTTACGCCGATGGACTAGCGGGAAATGAAAAAAGTTTGAAATTCGGCGTACCGATGGTTTTAGAGAGCACCCAAAAATCACATCGATGTCTGTTATTTCTGTCTAGTAAATATTACTGGAATCAATCGAACCAACCGTAGCAAGTGGACTTATCCTGATTTAGTCTCTGCAAGACCCTGGTCCCTCACTCACTCGTAAACGATATGCTTAAAAATTTCAAATCCCTAGGGTGCAACATGAGTATTAAGGTGCACTGTTTACACAGCCACCTGGACCGTTTTCCTGAAAATTTAGGAGACAGCAGTGAGGAGCAAGGTGAAAGTTTTCATCAAGATATTAGAAGTATGGAGGACCGCTATCAAGGAAGATGGGATACCCACATAATGGCAGATTATTGCTAGAGTTTAAAAAGGGACTGTTCAAGATATATTCAAGAAGTTCCGAAAAAGAAGCTTCCGAAGTGTTGAGTGACTAGTTGGTTCCATCAATGACTTGGTACGATCTTTGTATGTATAATAATATTAGTATATACTAATATTTGTATAATATAATATTTGTGTAATTTAATAATAAGAATTTTTGGTTTAATTTTTAGATTTTATTCATAGATTTAACCTAAAAAAAACGTAAAACGTACGTTTCACTAAAACATAATATCTTAGAAATTTAACCTCCTAGGCAGAAACTAATGCCATATTTGAATTCAGAGCACCAAATTCATAATATCGGTTACAAATACCCTGGCACCAAAACTATTGTTGGCCTGTGTTATCAACACATTTACTCACTGCGTCAAGCAAATATCTAAAGTGAAATAATTCAGTCTACCATGTGAAATGACGGCCATGTTACTCTAGCGGAGTTTTTATCATTGCAATAAACAAGACCATACTGAACCGTTTTATCAATAGCCTACATGCACAACACAAAACTGAAAAGTTTTTTAAATAAACTTTTTTGCGTATTTTTGAGTTTATATAATCAAAATAAACCACTCTCTGCTATTAGACGTTTGCCTAAATACTGTAAATTTTTGAGATAGGTTAATTATGTTAGATAAGTGACCTTTGAAATACCAAATGGTGTTTTATTTTTGAGTCAAATAGAACTCAAAAATAAAGTTTTCATTTTTTTATTATTATTCAGAAGAGCATTTTCCTTAAGAAATTACAAATAACACTTCACCTCAAGCACTGAAAGATGACTGTGAAAAGATAGGTTCACCGAACAGTCATTTAGGGCCTAATGCCAGTTGACTGCAAAGATGCATACATCCTTCCAGCCAGACCTGGTTTTTGGTTTGGAAGCGTAGCAAGGCAAACTGATAAGCCGTTCGAAATTGTGCTCTGATTTTTTTTATGTACTACATTCTTGGTTGTTTTTTACTACCTTCAGCAGCTTCAGTATTAATTGTTTATTATTATTTATTATTGTTTATTATTGTGCAGTAATATTGTTTATGTAGACTATATTGAAAAAAAATCCCCTTACATTATTTTTTGAACAAGGTTGTACAGTTTTTTTTTATTTGTTTTTTTTTATAATGAATTGAACAAGGAAATGGCATACAACTATGAACAACTGTCTTGTTAATGGAAATGCAGTTATCAAAAACCCTAATCGCCAGAAATGGATTCATTTGTTTTTTATCGACGATATTATAAGACATCAAAATCTGTCCTAATAATAAAAATCAAGAAATTACTTTAAAGTTACAATGAACAAGTAATCATCGTTCTGATTTGTTATTATATATTAATTCACTTCAGGCGGTACACTTCAAATATGAAACAAATAAAACTATTGCAAATGAGCGGAACTTGACAGAAAAACTATTAAAAGTGCTTTAAACAGATTTAAAATGGACTAGATTCGACATTTTTACCTGTAAAATTCCGCTGATTCGCGGTAGTTTTTTTTATTTTTTTTATCAGTTTCACATTTAGAGAATCCATAAGATCTGTTTTGCGAGGTTGGTACGGCCAAATTTTCAGGTCGCAGAGGTCTGTCCACGGCGGAATTTTTTTTTTCCACATCGGATAGTATACTTGTGTTACCAAACGTCACCGGTGTTTTTTTTTTTTAGAAAGCTGTTAGCACTTCTTCCGCATACTATTTACAGAGTTAGCGCACGTTCAGCCAGATAGCGCCGTTTCAAGAGTTAGGTAGCAAGCAAAATTCGTTCACGCCGTACGAGCTGTCACGTGGGATTCCTTCGTGGGTGATCGCACAGGGACTAACCCCCCGAGGAGGGGGGGGGGGAGGTCCGTGGGGTACGAACCCCTCCCTTCCAGGATTAAAAAGAAAAAAGAAAAGCGTAAGACAGATTAAGAAAAGTACAGCAACTCAGCTACATAATTTTCCAGAGAAATTATTTTTTAAGAATTATTGTAATCCTTTAGCGGGCCACAAAAAAGTATTTTCTCCCCGATACAACCCAACTTGCCTCACACACAAAAGCGGAAGGAATTATGTTTCCAAGACAAGTAGTTTATATTAATGCCGGTTTGCATACGTGTTGCTTTCATACAAACTTGACATGTGTGTTCGATGTAGTTAATAACATTAAAAACGTTTATGTGTTTGCGACTTGTTTCAAAGAAATCATCAAACAATTGTCTTGAAAACAAAGTATTTAAATATAGCCTACATATAATATGTAAAGTTTTTTCTCTCAAGAAAAAATCATCACTTATTTTTCCGTGTGTAAACGCTGAAGTTCTAAAAGCCTACTGTCCAATGAGACTTAAGTGTGACAATTAATTTTCTTTTGTAATTCAGTCACGAAGAAAACGTCCGCACACAGAAGGTATAGCTAGCTAGGTCCATATGGCCCCCACATTCGATTACGAGGGACCCAGGATCGGAGACGGTTCCCCCCCCCCCCCCCCCCCCCCCTCATTTTACAGTTACGCGCTATATTATAATTGCATGGTTATTTCTTACCTACACTCTTTTTAGAATGTTATTTAACCTGAAAATACAAGGTATAATTATGGTTACTATTTCATAAGTCCAAACTAAGCTTTATTTATAAAATATTCAATATGTTTTTTTTCTATTTTGTAAAAAATTATAATAGTTAAACATTTAAAAATAAACAGGGCTAGACCCAGGGGTCCACCCAGCCCCACCCTTGTGGGGGCCACGGGAAGCCTAAGATGTATATCAAGTTCTGTCCCTGCCCGAACACGCCCGAATATTCACCTTCGGCCAACCTCGGGTTTATATATATATATATGTTTATTTTAATGTACCTAGCTGTACTAACCTAACTAACCGTCCATAGTGTTTTAAAGTGTTTTAATGTAGCTAACCTAACCGACCACTTTTAATATTTGAATTCATTTTCCCTGCGCAAAAATAAAACAAATCCCGAGGTTGGCCGAAGGTGAATATTCGGGCGTGTTCGGTCAGGGACAGAACTTGATGTACATGTTAGGCTTCCCGGGGGTAATGGCTGGGTCTTGGGAGGTCGTGGATCGCTGGCCCGCGACGCCCACGCGAGGGTCGTGGGTTCGAACCCGCGACGTCAACCCCCCCCCCCCCCCCCGGACCTACACGAGCGCCGCGTCTTCATCCGTACGTACCGTCGCCTGTGCGTAACCTCTCGACGCGAAACAGGTCTCCGCCTGTAATAATTCTCCCAATTGTATTCTTATCTAATCGAGGCCATTAAAGGTTCCCTTAAAAAAGCACGCGTTTGTTTACAGAGGTGGCCCTAAGACTTTGTGGGGCCCTAACATTTTGGAATGTGGCTTTTTGGTGATTATGAAAAGCCCCCCCCCCTCCCCCCAAACCCCTAAAAAAGAGGGATCCCAGAAATATTTAAAAAAAACACTTCAATTTAACATTTTCATGCCAAATGTAAACTTCAATATTTAACTACGGTTTTCGGTAATTTTATTTATGTGTCGAAAGTACGAAAATTAGTAGCAATAAATATGAATTAAGCTTGATTAAAATCCAATTAAATGGATGTTTACGTAATGCAAAGAAAATAATTCTACAGTTTAATAACGAACATTAACACAGCTAGCGGAGCCCGGGTGTGAAGTGACTCCTGTTCATTTACATTGCATAGAAAAGCGCTAAACCCTATGTCATCACGATCAAGGACATCAAGAGAAAAAAATCTAAAGACTAGACGTTACCATGGCCGTAACTTTAAACGTGAGCTGCGCGTGTTGCAATGGGTGATATTAGCAACAGACTTGTATCAAGGTAAACACAGACATTAAAAAAATTATTTATAAACTCAACCAGGCACCGGGATTGCCTTCTTCTCCCCCCCCCCCCCTCCTCATGTGAACCCGGATTACGATCAGGTTTAGGTATTAATATCCTGGTACAGAATCCTGTTAAGTTCACAAGCAGAAGTGTTACATATCGTCACACCATAAAACTATACGCCTGAAGTTCCGTGGAGACAATTCACCGGCGGTAAATAATCCACGCTAATTAAATAACTTGATTGCGTCACCTATCGAAGTTAACGAGACGTCAATCTCTGTGATTCGCAGTCACACGTGAGGCTACATTATTTCGCTTCTAACATTTCATATTTTTGTTTATGATTTGAAATTAGTTCTCAGTATAACAATATTTCATTGTTTAAAAAGTTTTTTTATACTAAAGAAAGTCCTTATTTCACTTTTTCTTAATGAACTTAAAGGCAATTTTGTATGCAATTCCTAGCATGTACTGAACGCATGAAATATTGTGGGTTACAGTTTTATGTATTAACAGTTTGTTTGCTGCCTTAGTCTCCAAAATATTCACCAATAAAATAAAAATTAGGTTTTTTTTATTGTATTGATTGATCGACTGATTGATTTATTGTTACACTTGCGATTGGGCTTCCGCCCCTTACTCACCAAATTTCTGAAGCCTCTTCATCAAATCCTTTCCTCTTCTCACATCCAGTATCTTTCCCTCAATCCTATTCCACTCCCTCCCCGACTTCACCAAGAATACTTGCCTTCCTCTTTCCGTAATTCTCCACACACACTCTCTCTCTCTGAATCTTCCACCCATCATCCCTCCTCCCTCTATACGCCCCTTTGTTCAACCTGTCTCCCAGCGTCCCCCAGCCCCCCTCGCCATGGTTTTTTTTTTTTTTTTCTCGATATCTCGGACTCTCCATTTAATTGGGAGATATTCCATACTAACCGCCTCTCTCTGGTGATTCGCCCTCCCACAATTCGAGGCTGCGTTTGCCACTGACTGCAAGCTGTAATAGCTAGAGACCGGAAAAATTCGCGGATTCATTTCGTGATAGGCTGAAATTCAAACATGTGTACAATTCTGCTGGTTCTGCTATTGGCTCGCAGTTTAACTGGAGCTCTCTGGGCCAATGAGAGACTATCGACCAAAGAAGCGTCGAATCACAAGCTACCCAGTGGAGACGCCTCACAATTTAGTACCCAATGAACACGCTAGTTTATTTGAGATGTGCAGAGGATAATGGAGGCTATCCTAGAGGTCATTGAATCCGCGAATTTTTCCGGTTCCTAGTAATAGCAGTATTGGCTTCCACGTCCATGTCGGAGTAATATTTGTTTTATTGCAATAACTTGAGATGTCCCACTATAAAGCACTGTGTATTGCTAGTTTATGCGCTAGATAGATTCCAACACAACAAAACTTTGACTAATTCCGTCAAAATACTACGAAGAGACTAATCAGTACCGGACAGCTCTGCAGTAACAACACAGAAGTGTCAAGAGGTATGACCACAAAAATATGTTATGGCTAAATTGTTATATTATAATATATTGCGTCAAACATGATTAACTTCTTGGTGATGATTTTAAAGCACTGGAAGTTTTATTTTCCCCAACAAATCAGTAAAATGAAAAAAATATACATATATTATTATCCGTCTGCCATCTATCCCAAGGGGAGAGGCCACATCTGCGTAAAACGCACGAGAACTATGTGAAACAGTTTTTCTTCCTTCAGCTAATTGTTGCGTCAAATTGCTTAGACGCAAAAAAAAATTGCGTTTGTGAAAGTGACTGTTTTTAACGACGGAGACTCTAATCCAAGCTTACTAACCGACATCACCCGTTGTCAAGCACCATTTCTGCGCTGAATTTGGCCGCAACAATATGGCAATGGTACGTCCTGACAATTCCTAACTCCGTGCATCTATCGGACATGGGTGCAAACAACGGCAGGTTTTTAGTGGATCTGCCCGGTAGCAGGGTGTCCACAGTTAGTAATTTCGTACTAGATCTAGTACTTTTATAAGTTTTTTAGTTGTCTAGTACATTTACGCTCAGATCTAGTACTTTTTTTTCTTTAATATAATAATATTACAGTAACTCCAATATGTTTTATTATTAAGCGTAATTATTTTTAAAAACTATGGAATGTATGTGTGTGTGGTGTGATATTTCAGTTAGAGCATTGCAATGTCATAATAACTTCCTAAATTGTTAAAACCATAACAAATTATAATTAAGTACTTTTTTTTTTAAATCTAGTACTTTTTTCAAATCTAGTACTTTTTTCTCGCCTAAGTTGGTACGAAATATTTTTTCCTTGTGGACACCCTGCCCGGTAGTAGAGTTGTTTGCCGACCAGCGTACTCACCGGGAGAGCAAGAGGCCTCCAGGTGTCGACAGCTGCGAGACTGCACTGGCGGTCTCCCTCTCCTGCGGCGGACAGGCCCGGCCACTCCCTCTCCCCCTCTCACGCTCTCCCGCGTGGTGGGGGAACCCGCCTCTACCTGCCTCGACCCCCACCCCTCCTTTCCCCCTTCGCATGACGCGAGGGTCGTGTGATCCGTGCCAGGGTGTCAGGGACGCGTGGCAGCGCTTCGTCCCCCGCGCGGGCCGTTCGCTTCGGGGTCTAGCCCCGGTGCAAAGGCGTTATCCACAACGAGTAAATCCCGGCTACAATGACGGCCTACGCAACCGTCCTCGGCTGGTCGCTCCACGCTGCAGACCGCCTTCTCTACCGACTGGGGAACGTGCCCTCCCTGCAGGAGCGGGTTCGACTGCTTGCCGCCTCTTTCTTCCGGAAGATCCGCCGGCATGCCGACCCGGGTGATTGCGGCCATCGGAGATTATGACGTCGCGCAGTGGCGTAGCTAGGATTTGTGTATGGGGGGTGTTAAGAAGCATGCCCCCCCCCCCCCCCCCCCCCGTATTAAAGCGGGGGGTCCGAAGGTCCTCCCCCGAGAAAATTTGGATTTTAAGGTGTAAAATAGTGCTATTTTAGCAGTTTTCGGTTCTTAAATTTAAATATTGTAATGGTAAAAATTTTATTAATTTTAATATGAAATTTGTTTGAGTGATGAATAAGATAAGATGAACCCCTAACCCCCCCCCCCCCCCCCCTGGCTGCTCATCGCCGCATTAGTGATTTTCTGCAGCAAGATCCACCCTCCCTGACCTTCGTGAAGAACCAACAAGGCCTGTCCTCCCAGCATTGGCATGACTTTGCCTGCTCCCTTCTGACGTGAAGATTCTTTCCCCTCGTGGCTTCTTGCTGACCGCCCCAACTGTTCATCAGCACCGGTTCTTCTTTTGCCCCGCGCCACTTTCTTTCTTGTTGTTCGCGAAATGTCATTTGGTTTGCTTTAGCTGCCCTTCCACCATGAGCTGTGGGCTGGGTTTTCCAATTTTCCACAGCATCTTATACCTTTGCTGGTACTACCTTATTTTTAATTCTTCTGCTTTATTTTCCCCCGCTCGTAGCAGTGTTTACGAAAGAGCTCCAAAAGCTAGAGCATTTGAACCCCACTGTTGGCGGTGGGATTGTGTAATTTACACGAGTGAGTATCTTGCTCAATAGGTGATACTTGACTTGTCAAAACTATTAAAATCAAATAAATAAATGAGTAAATAATTGAATGAATAAATGTATGAATAAACTAATTAATAATTCAACCGATGAATTAGGGCGTAGCGCCTAGTCAACATCTGGGTCGATTAACACAACAGAGATGATAAGATTGGTGGAATGAATGGCTACGGGAAATGTTTGTCAAGTTTCCCACCTGCACAAAAAATAATCCCGATTAGATCCCAGGTGTTAATGGTGTGAGGCAAGTAATCTGACCACTATTTCAACGCTGTTATCGCAGATCAGGGGAAGTAGTGGCTTTGACTGTTGGGTAATTATTCAAAAACTATTTATTTATTCTCAGGTTTTCCTTGGAAAATGTCATTGTGCCATTGTAGCTCACGTAATCTGCAATTGTAAAAAGTGGAAAAAGTGGGAGGGCTTCAGGCTCTTAGTAACCCCCTCCCCCCTCCCCAACACACTTATGAATATGCATGGGCATAATCTGTGGAAAAATTTTAAAAAAGTAAAACAATTAGAGAAATATTTATAACTAATCCTTATAAACAGTTGTTAAAAAAAGGGGGGCGGAGGTTCTATCTCCCTGCATTCCCCCCCAAATTAAATTCTGAGTATGCACCTGCCTTTCTTCCCCATGAAAGTGGTTGAATTCCGGAAGATGTCCCCCCCCCCCCCCCTCAATCGGGCAGATTCCACAACACACAATGCCTCCCCCCTCTAGGTTCTATTTTGAGTTAGATACACTCTTACAGATATGACCCTGCTGGCCCCATTCTTCTTATAATAACTCACCATTTTAATCCAAGCAATAGCATGTTATCACTGTAAAAAAAACGGTAACATCACAACTGAAATGAAGGAGTAATGCATGATTTTAATCTCTACAATTCTAAATGGTAGAAACAACTATCTTATCCAAACAATATTTTTATATAAAAAATTTTTATATCAGTTTACAAAATCCATATTTAAAAATCATTACACAAAAGCACATAAACAATATTTTTTACGCACATACGGCCTATTGCTGTAGTTTTTCCTCAAAACAAAGAAGTGTATTTCTTTTTCAACTTCATTTTTTTTTAAATCAGCTAGCTTTGATTTTATTTTGGTTAACAGAAGTACTATGCATATAACAATTTTAAGTAATTTCAATAGTTTCTGCATCGTACTCTGAAAAGTGCCCCACGTCACCCAGTGTGTTGGTTGGTTCGGATGTCAATCCAAAAAAAATTATAACTTTCAGACACTGATTCACATGTTCATGTGACTGACTACCTGCTCGGAGCTTTTGTCACTGCGCACGCAGCCGCGAAATAGAACATTTGCAGTACACATCTGTTCCTTCTATATCTGTGTTTGTTAAGTGCTCACCATGTCATGTTCCGTCAACGGCCCAAATAACTTAAATAAAAGATCAAATCTAAAAGACATGACAAAAAAAACTAAAGGGGTAAAGAGGTCAAATATTGGTAAAACGAGCATGTATGAGGGACCAATCTGTAAAGAAAATACATATAAAAAAAAGACCATAGGGGTTCAATTTTTTCTGTTATAATTTTTCTATATTTTCTTATCCCCCCCCCCCCTTCCCCTTGAATATGTAATGGTAGGTTCCAAATAGTTACATTTAAAAAACCTACATGAACAAGATCATAAAATACCATTTAATTGTTTTTTACTGTAAAATAAGTTTGATTATCCCTAATAAAACTAAGTTCTGCTGAACTACCTGACAGAAAAATAAATTTCTGTACTCATAATTCAGAAACAAGCTCCTGAATAAATCCACGGCCACGCAGAAAGCTACGCAATGTTCGCAATGTTCACTATGTTCGCTGTGCCAGGTGGCCAGACAGATCAGTCTAGTTCGCGACGTTGGAGAGACGCATCACGTGGGATTCGAGTGATGATTTTGAAGATGATAATATTCTGCTGACTCTTGCAGTACTAAACGTAAAAATAAATGGGTTCATGAGTTACTCTAAAAAAATTAATCTAAAAAAAATTTGGAGAATTTCATCATTTGATGAAGCAGTTGCTTGTGAGTACGAAACCAAAATTTACGAATCATTTTAGAATAATTACTTCTCAGTTTGATAGCATTCCTTTGGAATAAATTCCCAGGCATTGTCATGCATATGCTGCCTTATATATTCTTTCATATATTTATTCCATAAATGTGAATATTTTTGTAATCCTTCAATGAACTTTGCCATCGACATTACTATTTAAAGAACAATACTGAAAAAAAATTAAACTTCATAAAAAGGAAACGCAGAAATACGGTACGATTCCGCACAAAAACAGATTTTTTTTGCTTATCTGCGCATGCGCGAAGCCTGCGACGTTTAGAAAAATAGCCGAGAACCAAACACCTGGCAATGTCGCAGCATTGCCAACATAGCGAACATGGTGAACACAGCTAGGTGTGGCCAGTAACACCTGAGATGCAGCTGGCTATAATTTGCTCGCGTAGCGAACATCGCAAACATAATTAGCATAGCTGCCTGCGTGGCCGTAGCTTTAGATACGTATTTCAGTTCGTCCTGGTCGCTCAGTGAAGGAGGAAGGGAAAATGAAAATTGTTTCTATTTATTGCAAAGATATAATTTTATTAAGTTTTCATGGTCATTAAAATTAAACACATGTATAACACCTTCAGAAAGAGGAGAGGAATGCTCTGATAGTGAGTGACATTGAGACTGTGATACATAACTAATTACACATCAAATAATATTTTCAGATAAACATTTTCTGTAACTGTGACCTATTGCTTACAAAAACTGAATTCACTAATGGGAAAAATGACAAGAAAAATTATTACGTACATAAAATTTTTAATTCCCAGAATTGTTTAATTTTATACAATCTTCTGAACAAAGAACTCACAGACTGGATCAGAATTTCAGCAAATAATCATTTGGAAAGAATAAGTTACTTATTTTTAGTTGTACATTTCTTAACATTACACAATACAAATGTACAAGAACGTAATTATATTGTCTTCCAATGATAATAATTGAATTAACAATCATTGTAGAATCAATATTAAGGAAATATTTCCATTAAAAACACTAACTAGGCACTTACGTGAACAAAGGTAAGTTGTAGCAAATATTCAACAAACCATATATGATGAGTATTACATTATATTATTAAAGTGAACCTGATTATTGGTTTTCTAAAAATTGTACATACATTTCTGTAGCTTAAAATCAATAAAGTGAAATCAATTTTACAGCTTTACTAGAGAATGCAAACTCGTTAAAAATGGCTATGTATTTATTTATTGTCAATAAAAAAATTATATTTTGCCAGAAAATGCTGCTAACCTGGATTCGACCCCAGGATGAATATTTCAAAAATATCTCTAATAAAATACATTAATATAATGTATACTATCTTAAGCAGACACAAGTCTTAAGGCTATAAAATAGCACACTCCAAAGTAAAATGTATCCGTTATAAAAATGTTTGTGTTAGCAGTTTACCTACAACTAAATATGACGCCAAGAACAGTACAAGCTACAACGGGATGCAGTCCGGAAAGTGAGGACGAAGCGGATGGCGAGAGTGTTGAGCCGTTCGTCACGGCAGATGGTGATGGTGATGGTGACTGTGGCGTGCCTTCAGTTCCGGCTGGTCGGGTCACGTTGTTTAGCGATGCCGATGGTGAGTGTTGCAAAAATTTTTCTTTCATCAGGTTGCATATCGTGGGATCCCCGCTGTTCGCGGTCACAATGTCACACAACCGTTCCTGAAGACAATCCTCATCGCAGGACAGAGACGGTTCCGCCCCTTTCACGTAAAACCTGTAGAAAAAACAAACACTAATTTACTTTCCAGTATTCCTGAGATGATAACCTTTATTTCTGCATTGCAGAGAAACGAGCTGTATCTGTCACCGCCATGGCCATGGACAGCTCTGCTACCCTAGCTATAATAGGGCTGCTACCCCTATTCATTTCATATCACTCTGCAAAACCTTCAAAAATCTGTCGTTTCACTTGTGCACTAACATACCCTACCTGTTTCCTAAGCCTGCTCCAATTATGATGACAAGTTTCTCCACTCGCTACTTTCGCAAAGGTTCTCCCAACGCTCTCTCCATCTCCGTTGGTTTTACTGTGCCCTTCAACATGACTCTCCTTCTTTTGGGTTATAGCACCAGACAACCCTGCTAACAACAGCAATGCATGCAACCATTTTATGATAAAATCCCCGACCTAAAGGGTATAGGACTTGCCCAGAGACACACCCTTATTCCAACTGAACGTAGCTACTAACATGCATGCCGGAGGGCCCACAGAACCGTGAGGGGTCTCGCGTCGGCATAGCGGGATTTGGGGGGGGACTCACCAGAAGAAAAAAATTTACGAGAGTTGCTAGATTCCTACTGGGCCTCATGCGCTCTTGCTGATCTCGCCTGTGATTCTCACGCCACCTCCAGATGTCGCTGCCGCCACCGGTCCAGAGATAGGGCAGTTTGTGAGTACAGCCCAAGTGTCCAAGGGCAAACCAGCGAGCAGGTGTGATATGACTCATTGCGATAAATCCCTTTGCCAGGACTTTAGCCTTTCTCTGTTTGGCAGGAATTTATCCATTTTGCTACCTCACTGTGAACTGTCTTCCACCCACCAAGGCCCTTCGCCGGCGCCCCGTACATCCCGAGGGAAGAGACAGGTAACACAGTTCCGTGTCCTGGGTTCGTCCCTCGGATCATAAAAATCAAAATTATGTCTGCTCGTTGAAAATGTGACTTACATGTGATATTTCCGTAGCAAGTCGTGGTCCCAAGTCATACGGTTCACCAAAGATTCCAACTGTGACGGCACCAAACTATCAACACCGTATGCCTCTTTGAAAGAATACAGTTTGTACCAGTCTGGAGTGATGTACGGGTACAGATTGGCATCTGTCAAGTTGTACACCCAGCTTTCTGCGTCAAGGATGTACTGAAAAAAAAAATTACACCGTCTTTAAGCGACATATCAAAAGGATTTTTCCCGGGGTTTTGTTTAGGAGTTACATTAGGGTGATATCACAACTATGTCAAAAAACTTAAAACCTAAACATGGACCAAAAATAGCTCATGAAAGTAGAACAACTTCACGGATTTTTTTTTAGTTATGTACTTATCACGTGTAGAGGAAAAAAAATGTTTTTTTTTCCTTCAGTGGTGCAATATCATAAATCATAAAACTAAAAACTGTGACTACAAGATTTAAAAACAGCTATGTGCATTAATTGCTCAAATTTAAATATAACGCTGAGGGTGAAAAAACATAACCATTCAAGTTAAGAGTAAGAGCACAAGAGACAATTGAATTTTGCACTCATCACGTTTTACTATCAAATCATCTGCATCTATGGACAGAAAGGTTGCATAACTTATGTTGATATGTAATGAACAGTTGTCTAAAATCTTGGTTCAGAGATACTCAGCTCGATTCCCACCCTGACAAAAGCATTTCAAATTTAAAAAAAAAAATCCCCAGCATTCAGAATATCCAAGTCTGGCCTGCTCACTCCCTGTAGCGACTTCTGGGACCCCAGCAGGCACCCGGTCTGATGAACCTCATCAGTATTATTATTGTAGAATTTTTTATATATTTGTATTAATTGTCTTGTTTGATTTTTTGGTATTAGGGCAGTTAGTTAAATTTGATATTTTATAGTGGCCACGCCTTACGCCCTTATATATTTTTTATACTTGTTGTTATCAGTATTTATATTTTTACGATTTTTTAAAGGTTATTGTTAGTATCGCAAATGGGGATAAGATGCTGCCATTATTAACGTCAGCTTTTGTAACTAAGCTTGTATGGTTATGTATAGTAAATACTATTTTTGCAAATTTCTATTTTTTTAATAACATACGTCCAAAGTCTTGCCTCTTGTTTGTTTAATGGTTACTCTGCTATTATATCCTTTGAAGTTTTTGGCCTGACCCCTGGACAGTGGTGTGGGGAATTTATATTGTTTAGCTTTTTATGCCTGGTTTTAATATTTATTTTTTTCCTTCGCGCCCAGAGTGAGTCGGGGACGCAAACCCTCTTCCAATTAAGGAGGAAGAAGGGTTACAAACACTACGTTAGGACATCTACACAACCAAAAACTGAAAATGAAATAAATGCATAAAAGCCAATAGAAAGCTACATTTAGAACATTAATTCATTTAAGTTTCAAAATAATTATAAAACAAGTATAAATGATAAGCCTGGTAACCAAGCACTTAGATTATAATTAAAAAAAGAAAGGAAAGGGTAGAAAACACTACTCCAATGTAAAATTCTCATTTTAATTTTAAGTTGTTTTCACGGATGTTGGTCAAATACAAGGTCAGTCCTAAGAAGAATTTTTTAAACTACCCCCACCTTTTCGCACACTTCTTGAAAACTTATTTTCTTCCCAGAAGGTACAGAACCCATCCATTTTTTTTTTTCACACCATACCTCCTCCCATTGGCGTAGCTGTGTTCCCTTCTTACTAAGACGGGGGGTCGGGGGTCCTCCACCGGAAAATTTTGAATTTAAAAGTGCAAAATAGCGCTTCTAAAGCAGTTTTTGTATCTAAGCACTGGATACATCGATGTTAAAACTATTATTGTTTCCTTAAGATAAAATTTGAGAGTGAATAAATTACAAATAAAGTTGGGCAGAATAATATTATAAAATAAAAATATCACGGTCTAGAAAGTTGGGGGGGACAGTCCCCTCCACCCAAAAAGTTCAGGGGGACACGTCCCCCCTGTCCCCCCCGGTTCCTACGCCCCTGCCTCCTCCTCCACTTTGTTTCAGTCTTCTCCTCCTACCTTCAAAAATTATTGTATGATGTAAATATTTTTTTTTTTATAATTTGGAAAATAATCCATTATTTTGAATTTAGTCAGAAGAATAATATAATTTTTACTTTTAAGAAGACAGACCTGTAAGTTGCCATGTTGGTTTCAAATGACTTTACCAACAAATTCCCACCTCCTCCTTGGCTTCCCTGGGGGCCTGCTTCCTGTGTACTTATCCCTGTTAATAGATAAAATATTCTATGTACCTTGAGGAACTTCTTAACAGGGATTTACTGTACTTGAACTTGAATCAATCATGACTATCAAATTATTTGTTTGCTTATTTTTTTAAGTTTCGCACGTTTGTTCGCACATGCCTCGAGGCTCTGGCCGCACGCTCGCTGCCGCCCGCGGAACTCACCCACGAAGACGGATCGACAGTGTACACCTTGTAGTTCATGTTGAGGTAGGTGTACGTCGTCACCGACCCGCCGTTCATGGCGACGTTGGTCGCTCGGGACGAGTTGTCGCTCGAGTAGAAGACGTGGAACTCGTCGTTGTGGGAATGGCCGCTGAACTGGGCAGTTATCGTGTTCTCGAATCTGACAGAACATAGTTACAGGTAACACATTAGCTAGTTCTTTCCTGGTAAAGTAATACACTTGGTTACGTTCATTAATTTTTCATACAAGAGTGCTATTTGTATTTGGCAAAAGAAATATATATTTTATTATTATTATTATTATTATTATTCTGCTATGGATTTAACCCTTTCTAGTCTAATTATGTCAATTTCTAATATACACTAAATTTTAATTTTTTTGTTGTAACAAAACTATTTTTTTGGGATTTTTTAGTGTGGTAATAATCTTATAAAATAATTCTAATATTACTGTATAGTTATTGATAGTAATTAATCAATGTAAAATAATTTTTTTAATTTCATATCCTTAAAGCATGATGTCCACTAGAATGTAGGTACACCTTAACCCACACATTCAAGGTTTGAAAAACTCGGTGTATCACTGAGATGTAAATTGTCCACTTCAGTGGACGAATACACTGAAAGGGTTGAGTCAAGTTGACAGCAAAATTTGTTCCAGACGAACAAGAACGTTGAACTCAGTTTAAGAAAACTGGGTAGATATCAGAAATGGCCTCCAACCCAGCATTTGCCTGGATCAGTATCATAAAACTGTCGTCAGACCTGGCTCGGTGGATACAGGCTAAGCATCAGCAAAACAAGCCAACATTCAGCTATAGTTTGTGGGAAGGCAGGTAACCCCTACGCAAGATGGACGCACCAAAGGATAGCGCAATTCAAGTCAATGTCATATATTGACAAAGTTTGCAACTAAACTTTATTAGCACTACTAGTTCTCTAGCCACTGCAAGATTCCCTATACGGACGGATTATTCGCACATACTACGAAAAAAAAAAACAGGACATATGTAAATCTGTATTTTATTACAAGTGAGCAAATTTGAACTCTACTGTTGAGTGTATTGTGTGCAGTATACAGTAAAACGCCAAAGGCCTTCTCGGAACTCACGCAGTAGGCTGGCATGCGTTGCTATTTTTGTCTCTGTCGTGCTTTGTTTCTAGTTGTATGGTTGTTTTTTTAGTGTCTAATGAAGTCTCTGAGTACGTACAGTACTGTATCCTTGTTACGAAGTAAATACATAGCACTTTTATGTTTACATTACTGAAATGTATTCTATGTTAATTATTCAGTAAAATACAAAAATTTTAGCATCATTTAAAAAATTTTTACTACTCATTGTAACTTTTAATGTAAATGAATTTTTAGATTTTTAAGAAGAAATTAATGTTTCTTTTTTTTTGTTTCCCATTTTCGGCTCTTTTGCGGACTATCCTCGATTTTCACTATCCGCAATGGCCCTGCCACTTAATTTCGTGGATAATCGGGAGTGTACTGTATACCCCTTTTCCAATCCCTTAGGAAGTGTGGAATCTGCCGTCGTGAAGAGGAATGTTGGAAGGTTTCGTGCAGGGCCGGTTGTGCTTCCCCCGCGGGGCGCCCACCTGTCGACTATCCGGTGGTACTCGCGGCTCCAGGTGCGCACGCAGTCCCGGCTGCCCGTGGGGATGTGGTAGAGGATGTGCACCTTCTCCCCGTCACGTTCCGCCCGCAGCAGCGTCTCCGCCAGCCAGGCCAGCTGCCCGTACGGGTCCTCCGACTGGTACATCAGCCAGCTGCGGGACAGGCGCGCTGATTCAGCCCTCCCAGTCGTGGCAGCCGTCAGCGCGGCACCTTGCCCTAGAACTAGTCTGAGGCACTTCCCACACTGTGAGAAGTAAAGCCTTCCTATTTTGTGCATTTTGCTTGTGACCAAAAACAGTTATTAAAAAATAAATTAAATTAAATTTTAGCCCTAAAAATATTTTTAAAAAAATGAATGTGTTCGTCTATCCCACACAACATTCACAAAAATTTTCAAAACAAGCCAGTTTAAAATGAATGTATTAATGCTTTAGGTGGGGTCACACACGACATTTTGATTTTTTTTTTAAATTTCTATGTCTTTACTACTAGTTAAGAGCTATGTCTATAAAAATTTAACATAATAACTAGTTTTCATTGGTTGTTCTTCACAAATATTTTTTTTCCACATGTATTTCCTATGGTTATATAATGGGTGTAAAATGGTGCGCAACTGATAGCAATCATAAACTCTTGTGCTCCTTTTCTCACTTATTATATATAAAAGTTAGGAAATATCTGCCAAAAATATATGTAACAGAACAACAATTGCAAACAAGGTATAGTGTTATATTTATAGAAATAGCCCTTAGCTAGTAGAAATGATGAGAAAATAAAAAATCAACATGGTAAGTGAGACCACGCCTTAACGTATCAACATTACAGTCATTAGAGGCGATATGGAGTGACGACATGAAAATGGAGAACTGGCGAAATGAATAAGTGAGGCGTAAAGGACGAGAAGCGTAAACTAAGCAATGCTGCTGTCCGCAAAGATAGATCAATGAAATTCTGCACTCACAGATTCAAATTGTAGCAAACGATATTGTTAAGCACAATGACTCTGAGATTGTCTTGTAACTTCATCGTATAGTATCCTCCGTCAAGTATTGTTTGCTTCGCATCTTCGGTGATGTACGGAGACCACAAGTCGGACACCAGTTCGAAGAGCCAGTTGGTTGAGGTGTCGTTATCCACGTCCAACGGAGCGTACCTGAGAATCATAACATTCGAAACAGACATATATAAATGCTAAAACCAACAGGAATGTTTGGCCAACTCATAAAAATCAAAACTACAAAGAAAGGCAAATATTCTACAATTGAAAGTGAAATGGAGTTTTTCAAAACAATCACAAGAATATAAAACAATTTAAATCATAAAATATGCTATCGGAGCACGGTAGAGCCATACATAGAGATCTGGATCTGTGCAATGAAGAATTGTATTTACAATAACAGAGTAAGGAAATGTAAGAATAAATATTAAGAAGTTCTTGAGAAACTCAAAAAAGATTAAGTGAATGCACGGGGAATTAGAGGAGGGTGGCTGTATTTTACCAAAATTAACTTGTAGAGTACTATATTAATATAGACACTACAGACAATGATCGTGAAACTATAGTGACAATATAAGTGACACAGTTTTACATCAACTGTAATAGCATCGTAGTGCCAAGGTAGCATCATAATTATGTTACTATGTGCAGAAACAAATATATATCTCACCACCAACAGCTCACTACAAAAAAAAAACACAATCACTAATCAGTTTGCTAAATTAGCTGTTGATACCATTTCCAATGCCCTAATGGTCTCACAGAAAAGTATCTATAACTAAACCACTAAAAAAGTAGAATACCTATTATATTTTTTTATTAAATAATATTTTTTTTCAACCAAGTTACTTAGTCAACAATGAATTGTTCAACAGACCTTAACTTGAGAATATTGAGATGTCGACTGAATTAAATTTCCTGAGCTGCCTCATGTTAATACATAAATCTTTAATATTACTCTTAACTCTGATGTAAACTATGAAAAGAGTTTTACTAGTATTTGATTAAAAATAAACTTTGGGATGCTATTAAAATCTGCCAGATTGAAACCTGAAATCTACTTTTTATTTATAATATAACCACAACTTTTGGTACAAAACTGTGGAGTCCAAATATAACATTCTACAGGTACAAGAACAACATATGTACATAGTTAAATACTTTATTTGAGTGTATATGTATAGCGCATGAACAATGAATGTCCCTGTAGCATACTATTTTTGTGTTTCAGAATGCAAATGTATACCAATTCACATCCCCATTTTACTCCTACACTCTTTTCCCTTACCCACCATTCATTAACTTAACCATTCATCCCACCCACACAGCATCTGGTCACATACAGATATTTTTATTCAGTATTTGTACAATCCCACGCAAGACCTAAGGAAGTTCTGAGAACTAAAAATACTTACGCATTCACAGGGCTGGCTTCATGGTTTCCAAGCGCGTACACTATTTTTGAATCTGCGAACACTTCTGCGACGGTCTGGACGACTGAGGTGATGACCGCGCTGTTCGACTCGACTCCGGTCGCCCACACCGCATGGTTCACGTAATCACCAGTGACGTAGATGAAGTCGATGGTCTGTTAGTTGCGAAAGCACGGGACAAAAATAGTGACATGACCATTTGCACTTCCTTCAAAAAATATGCTATTCCATTTATCATTCATGGCTTTAAATAGTTGAAAATAATAAAATAGTTTTAAAAATGTATTTGAAGTGTGATTACCAACACTGAGGTCTTCTATTCCATGGAATCCCAGGGAAAGGACAGAACATTAGCTAATATCCCCTCCTCCACCTCCCCCCCCCCCCCCCCCCCCCCCACCAGTTTTGCTCATGAAGACATTGCAGATGCTGTACATGGGAAAGCTTCGAAAATTCAAAGTGGAATCAATAAATTTTAGTATTCAACTATTGCTTTTTTTTTGTCAACATGATTTTCACTGTTTGTTTGATAAGCTTATATGTAGATGAAATAATTGTTTGAATTAGCTCACAGTAATGTTTATTATGATTCATAATGTATAGAGCCCCAGAACTAAAAACATGGGTGCGTGGAACCAAGCATGTCAAAAGCAAAACTTCACAGGTAAAGAGATGTACAAGAAGTATAAGAATGTGAGCAAGTATGGGAGTGAGCAATTATGCAAGTGAGCAAGTATGTGAGTGCACAAGTATGCAAGTATGCATGTATTCAAGTGCACAAGTATGCAAGGGCACAGGCATGAAAGTATGCAAGTATGTGCCCCACTCCTGATCACTGCACTTTTCACTGTGTTAGGTATACTTTCCTTATGCTTTGATGAAACGATCGCCTTGAATTACCTTACCAGGTGTTTTTAAGTTTCACCTTAAAAATCTCTGATTCTGAATCAGTTAAAACTTGCAACACAAGAAACTGTGCTGGTTCATTCCCACCTTGTGTTGCTTCTTGATGAAGTCGAGGGTGTTCCGGAGCGTGTGTGCGGGCAGGTCGCAGCTACGGTAGTCCCCCCACTGCCCCGCCGCGCCGGTCTCGTCCTCAGGGTCCCCCTGCGCCGCACGGCAGCACGTTGGCTCCCCGCACGTCGCGTTGCCCTTCACCCTGTACGCCGGGTCCAGGTGGATGTCCGACAGCTGCACTATCGTCACCGCCTGCGGACCAGGGGACGACACGATCATCCACCCGGATGTCCGACAGCTGCACTATCGTCGCCGCCTGCGGGCCAGACGACGGCACGATCATCCACCCTGTGCAGTCGGCCAGCGAACGGACTGTTCTGTCGGGGCAAAATGTTTCGTCGGCATCAAGGTCACCAGAGATTTGGAGCACTCAATGGAATGAACGGGCAAGATACACGTAGGAGCACGCCGAGAAAACCTAACGGCCTAATGCAATGTCAGCCTCGTTTCCTATTTAACTTGCCGAACATTTGTGTCTGTTCCCTGCCAGAAATAAAATTAGGATCGCCTTCGTAAGAGACAAGTGATCTGACCACTCAGCCAGTCTAACACAAGAAAAATTGAGCACACAAAATTTTAATGGAAACTAAGTATTCATATACGTATTTGAGGCATATTAGAAGTCATATACGAAACGCAATACATGACAAGGGAGCATTCTCAGTGTGAATAACAACCTAAGTTGAATTACAAGGAAAACACCTTTTACTAGGCACCTTACTTAACTACTACTCTAATTTTATCACTAATACAAATATGTATACCACAATTAAAAGTTCTAAAGTACAACAAAATAAATAAAAAAATTATACTTGATTTCGTAATCTAGCTGCAAATGAATTTAGCTAACACTGGTACAAGTTTAAATAGAGACAGATATTTTAAAAGTGAATTGCAATGCTAACCTTACTTCAGTTTTTAAACTCCAACAAATAATTTTTTTCATATTTCTATTTCTTTACTTTCTCCTGCATTTTCAATTATTCAAGTTGCAATAAAGTCCAGTGTGTAAATATCTGATAAAGGATTCTAAATATTAACCACTAATAATGAATTGCTATGGGCATAAGGTTATTTAAAATTCTCACATTAAAAATACCGTAAACTAAAATAAACTAACGAGGTAACAATCACTGTAGTAAGTCCATTACTCACGGTATGTAGGTATTGCAAGCAACTTGCTACATGCAATATTCGCTACATTTATCCTTGCAAAAATGTCAGAAGGACATGTCTAGAATAGAAACCGAATTAGAATGGTTCTAGTAGGAGGTAGGCATGGCAAACCCTGGGGTTCAGTCCCATCCCTTCCAGGATTAAAAAAAACAAACGAGCAAGGAAAGAAATTTAAAAAAAACAATGAAAATCAGCTACTTATATATTATTTTATAAAGGATTATTGTATTAGTAGGTGGGCTACAGTAACTTATTTCATCATTATAGCCCTATAGGCCTTGTACACATAAGTGAACGGAATTGTTTTTCCAAGTAATCAATATTTAATGCCAGTTTAAACAAGTGTTATTATAAGTTTGTCTTTCATTCACTGACATATGTGTTTCATGTATTTAATAACAATACCTTATGTGTAATTAACACTCATTTCAAATAAATCATATAAATAACTAAATTACAAACCAAAATATGAAATGTTCCGTTTCTTCAAGAAAATTTTTACTAGGAGTTCTAAAAGTTTGCTTTTCCAAGAGATTTTATTTAAGTGCGAACAGTAAATTTTCTTTTGAAATTCAGCTATAGAGAAAAAATATTTTTTAAAAATTATACAATGGTTGTACTCAAAGCCCGATTTAGGGGAGGGCAACCGGGGCGAAAGCCCCGGGGCCTCCACAAATGGAAGGCCCCCACAATAATTTCATATAATTCTTGTCTTCGATTACATTTATGTATGTATTTAAATACTAAGAGAATCTACTTGATTTCACAATAAATAATTTATTGGAAAACTCAACTGAAAGAAATTGTTCATTTTATTTGGAACATAATTTGGGGCCAGGGTGCCTCCGTTCCTCTGCTACCCCGAGGCCTCCAGACCACTAAATCCGGCCCTGGTTGTACTGAACCCTCACCTTCACAAAACCGTGGCCTCGGCCCTGCCCGAGGTCCTCGAGATGTTTAAGTTCTTGCATTCACAACTGTGCCGCGGAACTGAAACTACACACGGCACGGCACCTCGCCGAGCGGTCGGGAAGTCTCGCTCACCTTCTCCTGCTGGACTTGCTGCGAGGTCGGCTCGGGCTTGGACCCCAAGTCCACGTCCACGGTCCACTCGTCCTCCCAGACGCAGCTGCCGCTGTTCACCACCAAACTGCACAGCTTCTGTTTGATCGCGTCGTCGTCCGTCACGTTCATGTGGGTCATCAGGAACTCAAACGCCCTCTGTTAACAAAAACAAACATTCCGAGATAAATTTTCTCCAGCTCCATAAAGTACAATTGTTGTGCAGATCGAGAGTTATTATCTTTGAAAGATTTGTGCAGTAGGAGTGCATGACTTGATGTAAGCTTTTTATGTCTGTGGAAGAAAACTACAAAAAACACAAATGACAAAAACACAAATTGATTAATCATGATTAATCATCCTGACAACATCAATTTTTTTGCTTAATTTGTGTTTTTGTCATTTCTGTTTGTTTTTTTTTTTGTAGTTTTCTTCTACAGACATACATGTGCTTAGCAATGGCGTATGTCCAAAAGCTTACATCAAGATTGCGAGTTATCAAATAAATATGTACAGTGATGGAAAGAGAGTCCCTCTGAGCATGCTCGCCCTTAAGAATTCCACAAAATTTAAGCCAAATAATGCACTTGAGGTATTGGAACCACCTGGACCTTGGGACAGTCTGTCAGACGATTATTCCTCATCATGCATGACTGGGCCATCCCTCAAATCGACATGGGGAGCAGTCGCAAAAGCTTTTAATGTTACTAGCACTCCCCCATTTTTCTAATTAAAACTTAAATCTGAGTATTGTATAATTGATTAAGTCACTCAAAAATATTATTTACAATGCACCATTTTTTTTATTTATGTATTTACCCAGCTAGAGTATGTTAATGAACAGAATTCAAACTGCCTGATTTCTTATTCATACTAGAGATGGGCAGAATGAATCAATTGACTGAATATGTAGATACATTCAAATCAAGTTTCTGTGTAATGATTCGCTCAAAATATTTGTTTAGCTCGTTCTTTTAATTCTAACCACCCACAACGGGATCCGGCACATTTCAAGAGCCATAATTGATTCACCATTCAAGTACATACGTACGTATTAGTTATGTCTAGGTGGATAGCCTTATCGTCGCTGGCTGATTATTGTAATCTGCTCGGCTTGGATAATAATCAATAATAAACTGCATTTTATTGCTCTTTAATTTTTTTTTCCACCTAAGAAAGGGAGTTGGGGCAGCTTCCTAAACCCCCCCCCCCCCCTTTCCCAAACTATATAAGACTCACACTGGTGGCTATCAGGTGTAAGTAATAAAACTTCAGGAATGAAACCCAATTAAAACTTACTGAAATGCAAAAGCTATCACACAAGTTTTTTTTTTTAAATTTGAAGAGTACAAAACAAGACAAAAATTCTTAAAAAAAAGTGGAAATGCTATCTTATCACTCACTCACCTGGTGTACTCTGACCACTCCTGTGCAGACTTCAGCCGTTTCAATATTCAGACTTTTGCAAAGATTGATCACCGCGTCCGCAAGTACGGTGATGTTGTGGTACCTGCGGTAGTTGTTCAGTACCGTGGTCGCGACCAACTTGCACAGGCCACAGTTCAGCTGAGCGTATTCCTCCACTGCGCCCTCTCCCCGCGTGTGGCGGAACATTTCCCGAACGTTGAGATCGTCCATTAACTCCTGCAGCCTTTCTGAGCCGCAGCCCGCTTCAACGAACTGACTCAGCTCTACGGAGAGTTCCGTCATCTTATCATCAACTAGAAAAAAGACAAAAATTATAAATTATACCGGCATCTAAAATGTTTGTTTTAAGTCAATACATTATTTTCAAATGTATGTTATAATGTTTTCCAAATGTCTAATCACTAGGAACAAGATTTTATGGTTTTATTTTTACATCTATTTTGTTTTTTTTTAAAAAACAGGAGATTTTGGTGTGGTTTTTGTGTTGTGTTGTTGTGTTTATTCATAAAAATGGAGTATTTAAAAAAATATGAAACTAAAAATTATTTTTAATACATATTTCATCAAAATATTCTCATTTTGATTGACACATGATGCACTTATACCATAAAATAATTTGTAATAAGCATGTCTCGAAAAGAAATACCTATGTATTCAAAAAAAATAAAAAAATTGGCATAGTTTTGAGTGCTTGAAAAATGTGCCAACATGTTTAATGTAAACTATGTAACTAATAAATGATGCAAGGTCGAACAACATGATATTAATTTTTTCTCAATCCATTTATTTTATTCATTTTCGTTCAAAAGTCATGTTACATAATTACATTTAATGAATTTACGATAGATAACATTTTTATGGTTTGAGTTAAGTTATGTGAAACTGCTGATTGATTTCATGTTTATATGTAGTTGCATTTCAGTGCTGCATGGTGTATTAAAGCTTGTCCCACACGATTCAACAGTTACATGCGCTTTGCGCATGCAACTTGGAAAATGTTGAATGATGCAAGTTGAAAGCGCTCAGTGAATTCAAGGCACACGTAGGTTGTTCCCACACGCGTGTGCAGCAACGCATGCGTCATAAGAGACATACTATTGTATCGAAAGTGAAGCCCGCCAGAAAGCGACTGCCGAAGACGCACGAGATTCGCACTGATGGCGAGACTCCTTGCGCACAGCCGTGCGCTACCAAATTCCAGGAAATAACGCACGTGCTAGTGGCATGCGTCACTTGCGCTACTGCTCGCGCTTGACGCATTCCTCAAATTGAACAAAAAGTTGAATCGTGTGGGACCACCTTAACTCACATATTGGTGTTGTCCGTGTTGTATTGACTAGCTTTGCGATGTTATTTTGGTTTTATGCAATTCACCACATGATCTTGTCACTGTTAATCACACTTGAAGCTGAAATTTCTGCCAAACTATCATTGGCTTACCTTCCTTCTATAAAACCCAACAATAAAGATCAGTTCAAGTAAAAAGATAGATGAATAACTACATTAAATGAAAATAAAAGAACCTCCATTAGATTACAGGCCACAGCAGCAATATTCAGAGTTTAAGGGACCCGCCTCGTCAGGGGTGTATGTGTGTTAGTGAGGCGGGATGATAAGCGCGACGCTCGCTGGTGCTTTCAGCGCGGTATCGCCTCTAAGCGCAAGGCTGTGAACTGGCGCGCATTCGTCTCGTCGTCACAGGATAACTGTGAAATTTCAGCGGTGACCGTAACATTATATGGCGGAGAAATGAAGATAAAGGTGTTATGCAAGCCCCTTAAGTGCTTTCAAGAATCTGTATTGATTGTTTTATGCCTAAAAATTACTCTGAAAACACGCGTTTAAGCCATTTTAACTCTTCTAGAAATACAGTTTAAAAACTTAATCCGAAATTAAAAGTACTTTTCGGTCCTCAGCGAACTCTTAAATGCTATTCGTAAATAGGCCCCACTCGGATATCTTGAGTAGTTTTGAAATCGCGTTGTTTTTCCTGAAGCTCTGCACACCGTATGTGTGCCCAGGTAGGCGGGCCCCTTAAGGCCCCATATTAGTACTTATTAATTCTTTGATTGATTCTTCTGTGTACGAATGACACATCAGTCAAGCCCTCAACAACAAAATAAAAAGTAACCAAATGTGTGAAATTAAAAAATATGAAATTCAAACAAGAAACCATTGTCGCAGAGATTTGCAATGTGCAAGAATTCTGTTGAAATACATTCCACACATGCAGTACATTTTAGAAAGCAATTTAATAATAAATGTGCAAAATTTGCCCATAATTTTGACTGTCAGAATGTGACAATGAACTTGCTCTCTGTACGTTACCTGCTACAGGAAGTCCAAAGACATCGCGTGAAGCGAGAACAAACACTACAACAGCTGTGAATTGAATCATGTTGAGGCAAGGTGTAATGTGCAAAATCCTTCGAGCTCACATGCTCTTAAATACCAGCACATGATTTCCAAGTCACATGGCCACATCAAACTGCCACGGTCAAATGTTATCAGAAAATAACATAGCATATTATCAGATTATGCTATTCAATAGATAATTCCACTCTCATCATTTCAGGGAGATAGTAAATCATTTTTTTACACCTAACCCATGACCTTGGTTTGTTATTTTTATGTCTTAACAATTGTGATTGGCTATATGGTATCAGCATTTACTAAACTAAAAAAATTAATAAATAAAAATCTATCAACTATCAGTTATTATTAAAAAAGTTGGTGAAATCTCTAGAACAATGATGAATAGTGAAGGAAAAATATGAACTCTAAATGGGTTGTAAATTCAGTACCCCTAGTGGAGGAAATCAACAGACTTGAGATACAGCTTCAATACTTTGGAATTGAACCTTACACCAATAAAATTAATTTTGAAAATGTCAAATATTGAGATTAAAACTTGGAACAAAAAAATTTTGCAAAAATTTACCCATCCCACTCTTCTCCTAGCTAAAAACATTTTTTCACATGAAATGATTCTGTGTTTGCTCTTCACATTGCTTCTAGTAGATGGGTTTGCTTTTGCCGTATGTGGTTTTGAAAACTGCCGCAATAGAGGCATCAGAGTTAGCCTGCCCATGCAGCATATATGTACATTACATAGGCTGGATGTACCTTGAGGTGTTTGAGTCTTTTGGCCAGCCAACTTGTAAAAAGTGAACTCTGCAGAGGAAGCACAAAAATGGGGCAAATATCACAATGTTGGGAGTATGGGCTCCCTTCTTTCTCATTTGCGTTCGCATAGTAATTGCCAACTTTAAGTCCTCCTCAATCAACATAGATATGCCGCAGTCACACCTTATGTTTATGTTTAGTTCTGTCGCATGTATGACCACGTGAAGAAGACAAGTTTCAATAATGCTGTAATATATGTAGTACTATTTCAATAGACAAATTTTAGTATTTTACTGACTTATGTTTATAATCACTGAAAAAAGCAGTATAAGTTGAAACATTAAAACCAATGTTGAGATTAAAACTACCAAAATATTAATAAAAAAAAATGGTGTAAGACTTCTGGAAGAGAGTTAAAAGTTTCCTCAGTTTTCACCGCTGGAAATAAAAAGCTAAAACCCACTGTTTACCTACTTCTTTACTTAGTTCTTATTTATCATCTTTATGTAAGGTTTGGATTAAGTGTTCAAGGTAATCTAAGAACTGAATAAAACAGCATTGTCATTCATGATCATAAAATATATTGCTTATTTCCTGGTGAGAGAAAACACTATTTGGTGTTCTTAAATCTTCAATATGATAAGCTATTGTTTTAAGCAACATTAACACAAGACTTAAGAAAGGCCAAGTTGCAACACTTTAACCTTCAGCAAACAAAAAAATAAAAAAACCCTGACCCACTTATACTTGAATCAGAAAACAGATAAGCAATAACTCAATATCCCTGTTTTACCGGAATAGGAAATATAAATCAACCAACTTTTAAGGTGTACCCCTCGTCCTTAGAAAACAAGGTTGTCCATTATATGAACTCTTACAATTGTGGCCACATATCAGGTGTTTTATTTGTAACCAATCACACTAGAACTCCTTCTTTGCACACTCCTATTTTTATGCACTTACTCTACTATGAGCCTAAGAAATGCTAAAACATTTAGTACAATCCCCTACAGTTTGTAAAAAGTTTTTTTTTTTTTTTAAGTCTTTCCTGTACACAAAGCTAATAAAAACTGAAGAACTCCCACACTTTCAGATGAAAAAGAAGTCATGTACATATATTTTTATTTTCCTAGGTACCACTCATAAAAAACGCTATAGTTTTCAAAAAAATATTTATTATGACCATGTACAGACACCTATGCCACCAACGACTCACCAAACACAGTTGTTTAAGCTACCAGGCTATAATGAAACTGTCACAAAAATAATACATACGTACAGACAGTTCCTTGCGGTAGACAAGCACTAAAATACAAAACATGACTAAAAATTAGTCAGTTACAGGCTTAAATGACAAGTCACTCACAGTTAGGACAAAGAGGTATGAAAATGTTGGGTGTTTGTACCATTTTCAAAAGAAACAGAGCTTCGTTAAATACAGGTGTGTACCAAGGTAAATATAAATGTGGAAAGTGACATGTTTGCATCAGACAACTGAACCTCTGATAGATACACACAATTGTGCAGCACAAGTGAAAAATTTAGTCACATTCCAAAAAAAATTTCTCTGTCCTTCCAAGCACACAGTGAACTGACAGTGCCTACAATTCTCCACTGTATTGCTTAAGTTGGTACATGTTTAGATGAACAACTAAAGACCAGTTAATGATATTACATTTTTCAATTTAATGACAATACTCGTCCCACATGTTGAATTTAACATGCATGTTGGCTAAATTACTTGTATCCAAGTGTTGATCACCAAGATTGTATAAAACTTAACAGTTGGCCCGCGGCTACTCTAACCTTAAACTTTAAGCAAAGCATTGACACGAAATGTACGTACTTATTTTTCTTAGCCCTCAGCCAATTTTACTGGATAAATACAATTATTTTTGTAGGTTACAATCTGTTTAAGATAAGGTGAGACCTTTTTCCGCAGTTGCTTCTGCAGATATTCAGACTTTTAAAAGCTGGATAAACGGACTAATGAACAAAACAAACACGGATTAATGTAGCGCTAGTAATTAGTAGGAGCATGCAGATTTCGCTAAAAGATTTCGAGACTAGCTGTAGCATCGTCTGTGTTTCGTGATCGGGCGAGTTTCTCCCCCGGATACGAATCGATTGTAACAACACCGATCACGGTGATTCGGCGCGAAAGCAAACGCGTCCCGAATGGCTCGGTCGAACAAGGCAAACGACTTCCTCTCTCGCGGACGGCCGCCAATCGCGAGGGACAAACCGCAGGTTTCGGGTACACCTTGTTTGCAGTCTATCAAGCGTTCAGGATCTTTTCGCGAAAAAACGCCTGCCCCTGGTAATTGGTAATACTCGGTTGTCAAAGTTCGGATATCCGCACCAACACCTGCCAAAAATATGTCTCGCCTTATTTCATAACCTGTGCAAGTATACAGAGTAATGAAGTAGTTTATTCGAAGTTGGTGGCCACTGCCGAGAGGCCTCACGCCTCCATGGGCTCCTCGTCCAGGCACAAGTCGTCCAGCATCTCCTCGAGGGTGATGCGCGGGTCCGTGGGGTCGTCCAGCTCGTCCGCGTCCACCGGCACGTCGCGGTCCCGGAAGATGTTGACGTTCTGGCGCAGCGCCGGGTCCTCCTCCAGGTCGTCCAGGAACTCCTGGTAGTCGCTGTCGCACGGCACACGCACGGCACGCTTCAGCACAACACTCCTCACCGCTGTGCGGTTTAAAAACATTTCTGATGCCAACACGCTCAGAAATTTCATTTTTTGTCACCAAATTATTTCATAACTACTAAAATTAATAAATAAAACAATATGCAATTATAAAAGCTTCAAATCATTATAAGTATACATTTCCTTATTATGTTCCTCTAAAGGTCTTAAGCCATGTCTATATAATATCAGCTATAGATCACTGTTATTTGCTTTATTTTTTTTTTAAAAATGATACATCTACAGACTTAATAATAAAAAATATTTTAGGTTTTTAAATGAAAGCCTTAAATAAAGATCTGTGAACTGAATTCTATACTATAATGTTGAAATTCACAGCTTTTTGTGTTTTTATTTTTATTTCAGTGTTATTCAGTGTAGGGACTTCCATTTCCGTTTTTGGTGGTGTATTGACTTAAATTTTGCTGTTATTTAGTTTTCATTACTTTTCACCATAAATATTCCCTCTAAAAATACAAAATTATTCTCAAAATACAAATTGTGAATTTGAATGATATGAAAATTTAAATCCCACTAAAAGAATTTTTTCATTGTATTCAAAACCAAGTCTAATTGATTACAAATAATAATAAATTATTCGTATTTTGTATTTACAAATTCTATTATTCGCACAGGAACTTTTTTTTTATAGAGTGTATTTGAAGTGGAATTGAATACAGATACTAAATTATTTATTTTGATATTTTAAATTTCAGACTCTCGAAGAGTATGAATGATGAGGCAGGTTCTCACTTGTTGGCAGAGTTGAGGCTCCCCCGGTCGTCGGCGAGATGCTTCAGCTTCCAGGCGCGCTTGCGGCGGCGGGCCGGGCGGTCGCCGTAGTGCTTCTTCACCAGCAGCACGTCCGGCACGCGGGCCGCGTCCAGCCGCTCGAAGCTGGGGTCGTTCACGTTGCTGTCGCCCAGCGCGTACCTGGCGACACCGCACAATCCAGCCATCCAGCCATCCGCCCGAGCACGCAACACGTCTCGTCAAGTTTCCAATGCACAGTATATGCCATTAGCGCCGTCCTTGTTTCGGTGAGCTCCGTGGCCAGATGTACACCATGAAGTAAAAACATGTTTTAAACACAACTTGTAATGTAACGAAAATTTTTTTAAAACTGTACCTGAAACATTGTATGTAGTTTGTAAATTAAAAGTTTTAGATGAGAACTTTGGAAATACATTTTCCTTATCCATCAAGACCATCATCTGATTTTACTCATGTTTTACTTCAATACCCTTTTTAGATGTTTTAATGGGGTTTCATGATCAAAAACATAAACAATAAGCGACGTTTTAAACATGCAACAAGTATTCAAAGTTTTTTTCACACTACTGTCTCGCTAAACAGTAACGGAAAAATCGAGTGAACAATTCAAAACAAGGCACATTTTTTATCATAAAATATTATTTGTATTCATTTCATCACACGCACCAGAAGTGGAAAAAAAAAAATAAACAAAGGTCAACAACCACTGACTACAACACCACAAAACACAGACACTATTGGATAGGCATTAAAAGAAGTAAACGTCATAGTTCCAACACAGTATAAATCTATACAGTAGAACCCTGTTATAATGTTCCTGCATATAATGTTTTCCTGCTTATAATGTCATATTTTTAAAGTCCCAATATTTCCCCCATAGGGACAATGTATTTATTTCCTGCTTATAATGTTCATAAATAGTGTAATTTCCTGCTTATAATGTTTGCTTTCTCATTCATTAAATGGGGGAAAAATGTTTTAAAACCAAATTATTCCAACACTTACGATAAAAAATTTCCTTTATATATGTTTACAATCACTGCCATACAATACATGAAGTTTGTTAAAATACAATTTTATGCAATATACTGAAGGTACACAATGTTCATAGTTACGTGTCAGTTGGCATCCTTAGTCAAAACTCTTCTCTTCCTTGCCATAGTCCTACAATATTTAAGTTGCCAACCATTGAGCGAGGGCATAACTATAAGTGTTTTCTTTTGCTTACAAATATATATATTTTTTTTCATTCTACGTAGGAATCCCAAAATTAAACATTTTCAGGTGGCGAAGGAGTAGACATTCTCACTCTTAATGTTGTCATCATGAATCGTGAGACAATTTTACAAAAAATGTGGCAGTGTATCTTTAAAGACAAACAAAATTTAACCAGGGAACAAGACGAAGTTGAAAAATTGTTGGCTTGTTTCAGAAAATTCATGTATCAAGTATACTATCTTTGGTTTTAACATTAAAGTTGTTTACATAGCTTTGTGAGTCCATTGGTACAAAGCTCGAACATTGTTAAGTGCTAAATTTAGATTTCCTGCTAATAACGTTTTCCTGCTTATAATGTTTTTTTCTTGTGCTCCCTTGAAAAACATTATAACAGGGTTCTACTGTAGTTACGATCGAACTAACACCATGTGATACAGTAGCAGCTTACTTGCTGTATACCTATATCTATAACAAAACAGACGTTGCGACTAAAAAATACATAAAAAAACGTAAATAATGGATAAGATTCCAGATGAAATTAGCAAAAATTGTTTTTATAATATTGCCGAACTAAAATACAATTTACCTAGCAGCCGTTAAAAACAAAAAACTCATGAGTCATGAGTATCTAGGGTTTAAATATGACAATTTGAGCTCATTAAATCACTAATTTGGGAGTACAGTATTAAAAAAAAAATGTTTTTGCAATGGATTTCACTGTCTTTTGCGGTTCGAAAAATTTTCTGGATCAATATGCAGAGTAGCAGGTTGTGGAAAATAAGGTGAATAGGAACTGAAATGACAGGTAGGTTCGTTGGGTGAGTTATAATAAGTTGGGTTAAATGCATAATTTAAAAAAAAATATTTATAATTTAAATATTTTAAAAATACTTTCCTTATAATTATTATAGCTGACAACTTAACCAACCTTTCACTTTAGTATTATATGTCTAATTTTCCAGAAGTTGTTACATTAAGTGAAAAAAAATTTTAGTGGGACTCTAATTATCATTCTCACTATTCTTACTATTGAAATTCAATATTCAAATTCGCAAATAATATGATATTCGTATTCATATTCAATTCGAACTAAAAAAAACTGATATTCCCTCAGGCCTAGTATCTAGCAAAAACATTTTCTTAAAAAAACACTAAATGCAATTAATATATAGTTAATCTGAACACTATACAAGATGTCGAAATAAAATTTTTTTGGCATGAAACTCAATGGCCCTAGATTGTGGCAGATGCAAAGTCTAAAAATCTTAAAAGTGGAACCTCATTATAAAGTACTTTACTTTAAAGCATATACTTTCACATTCTTACAAGATATTTTACATTTTGTAACAGTTCAATATAAAGTACTTTCATTACCAAGTGCCAAAAATGTGATTTTTTCCCCTTCAGATATGCAGTAATGAGATTACACTGCACACGCATACACAGATCGCGGCCTTGTAATCGGTGGAAGCGTGCGTCAGAGCTAGGTGTACCCGTACCCAAGAACGGAGTCCCCTGGCTTCAGGATGTGGCCGAGGTGGGTTCTGGAATGCACTGTGTTCTCGGTAATCCCGAGCTCCGAAGCCTTCACCACCCACACATCAGCCAGCACGTGCTGAAACAATGCAGTAGAATCCACATTCATCAACAAGGGAAATGCTACGTGCAGTCAAGGCCTGTGTGAATAACTGTTTTTTTTTATGCCAAGCGAATATCAGAATGTTTAAAATACTAGTGAAGTTAAATTGAATTGTGGATATTGTTCTCAATGAAGCTGCATTACACTTATTTTATAAAATACAGAATTGAAATTTTAAAAAAATAGTTTAACATTTGTAATTTTTTAACTAATTAAGTTATTAAACAATTAAGCCCTATGTATAACATCATTGAGTAAAAATTATAAAATAACCATACACATATTGAGCATTCATAAAAGCAAACAGAATGCCAACTTTTTATATATTTTTTAATTAAGCAATTTAACCCCAAAAAAAATATATTTTCATAAGTGAATATTAGGCTTCCAATGTTTTAAAGCTCTACAACAAATGTAAAGCTTCACATTAAACATGAATCTTTGCATTACAACCAAAGTTTCAAATAAAACAAATATCAAATTTCCTGGCCAAGTCAAATTGAATATTAAAAAGAGCTTTGATTGATTAGCTTAGTCGAAGCTTTGCACTGGCCCAGTGCATTCTGCAGTACACTCCTCACGTACATGTTCATACAGCCCGGGATTGATGCTTAGAGAACTACAGTATTATGAAGAGAAAAAAAACACACAGCACCCTTGCAATTGAAAACCTACACATACCTACATGATTAATGAAAAACTGTGATCCAAGACCACCCGATAAACACTTCCCTCAGTAAACTCTATTCACATGCCACCTCAGCAACACAACAGAAATATAATACTTCGACCTCATACACACATGTTCCCACAATAGCTCCCTTAAAGGGTCATTATCGGCTACGATCGCCGTGAACACGCTTGCGTGGCGAGAGTCGTGGCTTCAACCCCAACACTCGGCACTCAAGTCACTTGGATCCCGCAGTACTAAGAATCTGTGCATAATATTAAAATATATTAACGCAAACCTAGGATACAATAAAATATACTGAAACAATTTTAATTCTATTTGAAATTTTGTCACTCAAGTAACATTTCTTTGAAAAACATGACAGATGTGCGCCAAATCAACCAAAACAATAAAGGGGCCAAATTGTGCCAGTTCCTCACGAGAGCTGGAATCAAGAACGACGCAGTCACCTTGCTGGAAATGGCTCCTTGTCCTGGGAACAGCTTCCTGTCCTTATCCTTGATGGGTTCCAGGTCCATCACCACGTACTCCGTCAGCTGCTTGGGGTTGCAGATGGAGCTGAAAGGGTTGCGCCAGAACACCGTCCCGCTCACCTCGGCAACTGCGAGAACAAGCGCGATCACTATCGGCAGCAAGGCACTTGTAGTACAAGATTCACTTCAAAGACATGCACACACTGTATTTAATTTTTTCGTGGTTTGCAATTCTTTAGATAGAAGCATGGAGCACACATTGCAAGGGTTAAAGGAAGAAGAGCGACGAGGCAAGGTAAACGTGAAGATGAAAATGTAAAAGGAGGAAGGGGAGAAAGAAAGAACTGAAGGGAAGATGAAAAGATGGGGAAACAGTCAAATTATTGACGAGCCGGAAAACAAAGCAAACAAGAAGCAGTTTGCTCTACTGGAAATAAAATGGAGCCAAAAATGTTAAAGTGTACGTCTTTTATACTTACGATTTAGTACTCGTAAATAATCTACTGCTGTCACACGAGAACAGGAGGAAGTGCTTGTTAAAATATTACTTTTTAACATTATAACAATGCCTTAAATAAAAAATTTCTATTCAAAATTGATATTCGAGCATACGGTAATTTTGATATTTGTATCTGAATTTTTATTCAAACTGTAAAACTGATATTCCCCTAAAACTCTAAAGAGTTTTGCAATTACAGTGGAACCTCGATGCATGGATCCCGCATCTAACATTTTCCCATTTCAATTGTTTGTTTATTCTGGTCCCTTCAATAAGCCCACATAAACAACGTTAAATAATCCCGTTTGTGTCGTTTTTGAATGAATTTTTTTCCGTATTGATCGCTCAAAATGTTGGAACGCGCCCTTTGTTTTTCTTGTATGTATCGTTGAACAACGCAAGATGGCGGCTAATGTACTTCTACAATCGTAAGTTGAACTTTTAATTCATCGCTCGGGCGGTCTTTTTGTCTTGTTGGCAACACTACGCACATCTTTTTTATGTATATCGTCATCTTTGGTCTAATTCATTTCTGTTTTGTTTTATGTATGTACCTGTAAAAATTTTTTGGCACGTGGTCACGTGAAAATACGGTGCATTTGAAAGTATTCAGCAGCTACATTAAATATATTTTAACGTTTTTATTGTGACCCTAGTGATGGCCCGGCCGAAAAACGTAAAAACACTAGACGAGAGGTTAAAGATTGTCGAAGAAGTGGAGAAGAATCCTGGCGAGAAGAGTGGATATTTGCTAAACGTCTCGGAATTCCACCTTCTACACTAAATTCGGTCTTCAACAAACATGAAGAAATACGTGCGCAGGTCAACAAATACGGCCTATCAAGTAAAAAAATAAATTTAAAGTAAAACTGATTTAACAATTGATTACTATTATTTAAATTTTTTATAATGATTTTATGTATAATAAGCTTGGAAACCATTGCTTATGCATACATTTACCGAGGGTCTGTAAACAAAATCCCACATCTATTGTTTTCCTGCATGCATTGTTTTTTTTCTGCTGGTCCTTTGAAAAACGATGGATAGAGGTTCCACTGTAATGAAAATGGCAGGCAGGCAGGCAGGCAGACAGACAGGCAGGCAGGCGGCACTCACTCTGCGCGGAGGCCGGGTCGATGAGGTGCACAGCGTTGCTGACCCGGTACACGAGGCACAGCGGGCTGATGCCCCCCAGCTGACGGGTCAGCTTCTGGGGCAGGCACACCACGCTGTCCTTGGACAGGGGCACTATCTCCACGCTGCAACCACGCCACAGCACGACCCTTCAGTGCTACGAGTCCGCGAGTGTTCCCAAAAATATCTGTCATTCACGAATAATTTCATATTCAATTCAACGTTTCAAATTAAATCAATTTGTTGATTATTCGTTACCAATAGATACACAAAGTGGATGTCATTCACAAAAAATTTAAAAAAAATAGTGTAACATACATATATGAAGCCAAGACTCTTATTGAGAAATTTGGATGTTTTCAGCAAAATAGTACATAATATGCTTTTTTTACATAACAAATAATGTGGTTAAGAATAAAAATAATTTTTAATTCAATATTTTTAAAATCATAATCAGTCTGATCAACGAAACAGTTTTAAAACTTAAAATTTTCTGGATTAAGATAAAACTATAAAGATTTTTATTTTTCTGCATTTTACACCATTCTATTATTGTCCTAGAGATATTTATTTTTTATTTTACTTAAATTTTGCATATATGTTTCTTGAGTGCCCGTGAAGTGTGGAAAAATAATTTTCTCTGCATGTTTAAAATTGATTAAAAAAATATTCAATATTCATAACATATTTATTTGATTCAAACAAAAAAATTCAAGATTCATAGAAGCCTAAGTCCCCACCCAACTGGCAATCCATGTGCACTTACAGTGTCTACAAATACCTGGTGATGCAACTTCAAGACCTGACAAAACAACATTTTAACAACATATTTTTTATATCACTGGGTGACTTTTTATTATATGTAAAAAGAAAATTAAACATGAGAAAATTTAGTACAAAATACATCTAATATTCACCAGAACATGACAATTTTTTTTTTAAATTAGAAAATTTAAATTTTTTCAGAGATAACTTCCACATGTTTAAGTGAAGTCTCCAACAGTTAACTTAAATGAGCAATTTTAAAATAAAGTTGGAATCAAAAAAATTTCAAATCAGATAAATGCTGCTGGGAAAGGTTTTGTGACTCCCAGCAACATTTCTGTTTATTTCAGGGCTTTTTCATGACTTTTGTGACCAGTAATTAAATTTCCTTACTTTTTCTTGACTTTAGTTACTGAACACCTTGTAATCTCGAGCATTCCAGTAAAAGATTGCACATAGTACACATTTTCTCCAAGTTACCAAACTGCATTCCTTATGATGTATGTGGCACTCATTTCTACAAATAGTAATTAGAATTACCTATATACAAAATTGTCTTTCTAAACCATGTTAATTCAACTTATGAGGTACACAAATGTGCACAGGTGATCACTCAGACCTCCTAAAATAAAATATTTCAAAGCAGCATTTTCACAAACACAAAAAAAAAATTCATCAACTAAAAAAAAAACGAAATACTCACACATATGTCACGGCTATTTAGAACATTTTGACCCAAAGAAAAGTTAGACATATTCATCTTGAAGAAGTTCTATCTATATTAAATAGTGAGTAGAGATTAATTTCAAATTGAAAAACTTTAAATCCTGTAATCAATTTAGTTCACCTTGTATGGAACGTCCTGGACATGTTATAGTTAAACATAAAAACATATTATAATGTGACTTTTAACCGGGCGCACCTGTAAGAGAACTTGTAGTTGTATATGTTGCTGTGTATGTCGTGCGACACGAGCTTCTTGGAGTGCTGGAACCTGCACGGCAGCACAGACACCAGGAAGTCCACCATCTTGCGAGCGTACGCCTCCGTCGAATAGAAGAAGTCCAGCCCCTCTGGCCGACCAGACACGAGAGAAAGCAACAGTCAGTCAGCTTCAACTGCCGGGTCAACACGCTGGCACAACAAACTATACTCTCCAACTACCAGGGCCGGCACGTCCATATAGGCGAACCAGGCAACCGCCTAGGGCGCCAAGTAGCTGGGGGCGGCGCAGCACGACACATAACAGCTCATATAATATGTTTAACGATTATTGAAACTAGATGAAAATGGATTTTTGTAACAGTTTGGAATGTTTATATTGATAGATATAAGTAATTATTTAAAGTCCACGGTGACCTGTTTATGATTTGTAATAAGTAAAAAAGTAAAAAAAAAAACACAATCCTGCTTACATTTGATTGTTGACAAAATCTTAGGCTTACGTGATGTATTTTGAGGCGAGGAAATTTTTTTTTTTGAGGTGTCCGGCTTGTGGGGGGGGGGGGGGGGGGGGGGGGTAATTAATGTTTCTCGCCTAGGGCGCCAATTTACCTTGCACCGGCCCTGCCAACCACAACGGTGTCCGAGCCAAAACCGACACAGGTAGAGCAATTAAATGTTACCGTGTATCGGCTTGATCCCAAGCGTGCGGTCGTGTGCTTTGTGCTTCAGTATGAGCTGTTCCAGGTAGTAGAAAGTTTTCTTGTTTTCTGACTTCTGCCTCACTTGAACCTACATCACACATGTACAGACAAAATGTCACTAAAAATACATTTTTTCCAAAAAAAAAAAAAAAAAAAAAAAAAATTTGTTCTAGGCAAGGCAAATTCATTACATTGCTAAATTAAAATTTTAAATTTCCTAAAAGTGGCAAATTTTATGCTTAAAATATTAATATAACTGTACCTTAAAACCAAATTTTGGCTATTCTGCAATCTTATAAGGACTTGACATAAATTAATGGGTCAATTTATTTGCATTGGATGCTGGATGGTATCCTAAGCTAGATCCACACACACGCCCTGGTAAAAATGAAATACCTAGGAACATTATTTTTTTTCTGATTACACATAATTATTTACCAAACCTATTAAATCACACCTACAGACATATTAAAAGTACATGTCGCACAGGACAGGGGAAATGCACTTACAGAGGCACGCCAGTAATCTTGAGCTTCCGTCCGATGGCAATCTTCACACATCTGGTGGTTGATGGTGTACTCGACGACGAATACCTGCTGCAGTATCGTGCCCGCTAAGACCTCGCCATGGACAGTCAACTTGACCTGGAAAGTCCAGTCAAAACTGCAGCACAGACATTTTGCGACTGTCTCACGTGTGGTAAAACATAAAAAAAAATTAATTAAATTGCTAATTTGCAACTTCGAGCATTGACCATATTGTCAAAAGTATCTTGACATTAAAAGCCGAATTTTCATCAACCAAAAATTTCAAAAAAAAAAAAAAAGAATGAAATAAAACATATTTGTAGTATGTTTTCAAAACATTAAGCTATTTTGAAAAAGTAAAAATTGAAGGTGGAAATAAAACTTTTACGATGTTTTTAAATATTTTCTTAAATATAACAGTAAGATTACAAATTAAAAATAATTCCTTTCGGGACAGCCTACAGGCGTAGGTAGGTTTCAAAGAACCTATTTATTTGGGAAATGTTTTGGAAACTTCTATAAACTCCTGGAACATTTTAAGAACTTAATGTACATAATATCCTATATGTTAGCCAATAATCAAAAAAGATTGATCAAACATTTTCTCATATTCCACGCAGCAAAAATATTTTGAATGTTTTTAACTCAATGCAACCAGAATTGCATGTCTTAACGAATTTACATTATACCTATTCAGGTACTAGTTTTGGTATGATTTTTTACCTTCAAACACTATTTTTCATCTCGAGCACTAATATGTAGTCGTATAAACATTTTTTTAAACAAAGATTTAAGGTAATATTAAGATGGTTAGAAATAAATTAAATAAATTTGATACTAAGAAAGTTTTTTTTTTAATTTCAACCCCTGTTTTTAAAGTAATAGTTTGTATCATCAAAAATTGTTTCAGCCAAAGGTTTTAGATAAAGTTGAGGAGTTACACAATAAATTATAATGAATTTGATAGTATATCTGTTAAAAAAAAAAGTAACGACTATTTTGTGTCTCCACCCCTTGCAGTAATGGTTGGGCAACCTTGATTCTCTTGGAGTGAGGCTCGGTCCACACGAAGCTAGCATCGACGAGCTTCACCCGGTTGAGGCCCTTCAGCTTCTGCAGGCAGAGGGCCAGCAGCTCCCGCGACTCCAGGGGGCAGGCCACCCACTCTGCCGGCGGCCGCAAGTACCTGCACACCACCACAGTTAACACCAACATTTAACTGAACTAGGCTTGCACAAAAGTGGATCCAGAAGCTAGTGATTTTTTTCTCAAACCAAGTCATGCCCCAGAAGGCTCATGAAAGGATCGGATCAGAAGACATCAAACCCTAATGACAGAACAGGTATACTTCCTGTAGTCATTAATGAAAGTATTGAGTAAGCATTGTGAGAAAGCTTCTAATAGTACTCGCTTTGTAAGCTTCAGCATACATTAACTGGTTTCCCTAGTATTATCAAGTAGGTATTGTGCTTGCCACTTTTTTATTAATAAATAATGAAACTTGAACTCATGACATACTGATTCCTAGACAAGAATCGTACTCACCTTTCACATCCTCTGCAAAAGTACAAAACTGCTTGCTTGGGGATTCCTTCGGTAATATCGACCTGTGTCCGTAAACAAGGTACACACATGTTGGCGGAGTTTGGTTCAATTGTAGTTCCACACTGGCAACAAAGACTGTAAAACAAATTAATGAATTCTTTAAACATATTAAGTTGTAGTCTAGTTCACATTTCCCTTCACTGATCTGCAACATGAAATTTATATCAAAGGTTTGTGTAGTAGATAACCATGATAAGGTCATGATTCATGCAGCACACATCCACATTACGTATATTGCTTTCATTTAACACTAACATAATGAACATCACCCAATAACACAATTTTCTATTTTCATGCACACTACTTACATTCGAGTTTTAACATTTTCGCCTGAAGTAAGTTCACTCATGTACTCCATTTTTGTGTGTGTGTGTGTGTTTTTTTTTTTCCTTTAGTATTCAACACAACCACGTTTATCCTTAAAAATTTAAGAAAAGGAAAACCAAAGAAAAACTATACAAAATAAGGTTATGTAGTAAACACCACGCTGCCTGTCGCAATTCTTCCATTCATTTGTCACGAAAAGTCTATTGACATTTGTCTTATGCCAGTGCTTGCGCTCGCATAACAAAATATTTTATGATTAAGAAGTCAATTTAAAATATATATTTATAGTGAGGACTTAATTTAATAAATATTAATTTTATGCTAAATTACTTGGTATTGATTGTAACTATAATTCATAGCTTATGTTTCCTCATACATAGAAGAATTTGTTTTTTTTTGTGGTTGGTCATATTGAAAGACAAGTTATCAATTATCAATACATTCGGCGGGTAAACTTAAGCTCTGGTAGGTAGCAGACAAGTGACAATAATTTAAGATTTTAATTCTTCAATTGATTACCAGCAACGAATGGTGTAAATATTTGTAAAACAGTTTGGATATACTACGGAAACCGGATTTATCAAGAGTTGTGTGCATATTAAGAGAAGTAATGAGACTGGAATGTAATCCAACAGAAACGGTATGAATGTCAATAAAATGACGTTCTTTGGGTTTTGTATGCTAGTTTTCGCAAATTTAATTGTTTAATTGATTCTTTCCAAGAATAAAATGTCTTCTGAAGAATTAAAATTCATTAACACACTAAGAGAGAATGGTTACGAAGGTCACCTAGATGCTGCTGTTTTCAAGTCAGTACCAAAACAGTTGATGAAATGGTTGTCAGAAAACATAAATTCATCAGTTTTACTGAAGCCAGATGAATTAACCAGGTATGTTATAGCTTTAGTTAATGTCATTGTTATTTGAAATCCATACGACATAGAATTATAATTTTTAAAGTGTTGAAAATTAGGTAATTGCTCTTTATCACGTATCCAAGTTTATTTCTTGATCCTGATGGCATGATACTGTATAATTTATCCTGTGGTACATGATGTGTGCTGATTTAATTTAGATAAAAAAACTATCACACTTCAAACAAATTATGTCAGGTCTTAAGGAATTTTATTTTTATATTTAACTTATCATAATTCATTGTTACATTACAAGTCTTAGTTATGTCCAGGATAATTAATTGTATTAAATTAAAACAGCTAGCATCATGCTCCTTACGATCAATGTATACAGGATTATGCTATCATTAATGAGAGATTATTAACTTGGATATGTAATATAGAATTTTTACCCTGTTTTAAGTCAAAAAGGTACATTGTCCTAGCATTAAATGGAAACTATTTTTTTCTCTTTAATTTTTCAGATTAGAAGAATATGAACATGAGAATTTATTCATGAGTAGAAGTAGTGAAGTTGATATTAGTGGTATATCACATAGCCACAGATTGAGTAATGGATCATCTGTTTCATCAGAAACTGATGACAGTGACATTATTATGAATGAAAGCTGTTCTGAAGATGCTTACGAAGATGACAGTGATGACGACGATGAAATCAGAGCTTTGAAGGAGGAGATCAGAGCTGAAGATGAAACGAATGTGAAGTTGAAACAGCTTAAAGAGTGCTTAACGTAAGAAAGATTTTTTTTTTTTTGTTAACGTTGCTTCATATGAAAACCCAATAAATCCACCAAAGATCCTTTCCTTTTGTAATTCAAAATATTTTCCATGTTCTTTCGTTTTCTTGGGTTCTTGCTTACTCAGCTGACATAGCCTCCAGTTAGAATCAGCTCTTCTTAAGCTGTGCACTTGTCCATTTTGTTATAATGTAATCCAACTTTGGAAGAGTGAAAGTGTGTCCCATTGCCTATTACAGTGAATAAAATAATAAAAAAAGGAGACATAACTGTTACCATTACTACATTGTTTTATGGTTATTTTCATTTTGCATCTAATTGTGTGCCTAGGGTGAGGTAATACTGACAGGGCCGGTGCAAGGTAAATTGGCGCCCTAGGCGAAAAACCTTAATCATTCTAACATAATAATCAGCTGAACAGTAGATCTATTTTGATAATGTTGTAATTTATCTTATATACACAAATATTAAATAACCATGCGCTATAAAAATGTCGTAAGAAAATGCTATAAATGGTCCTGAAAAAGTTGTGGCATAGTTCACCAGGTATTTGTAATTGTTCCGTATCACGTAGCCAAGTTTATCCCTTGATCCTGATGGCATTAACCCGTATGATTGATCCTGTGGTGAATGATGCTTACTGTTTTAATTTAGTACGTCGAAAGATCCTGGACGTAATAAACAATGTTAGGAAGTGACAAAAATTCATTTTCATATCTTTATTTGATCTATCATAATTCATTATCACATCACAATATTTGTTGTATCCAGGATCTTTTGACGTACTAAATTAAAACAGCAAGCATCATGTACCACAGGTTGAATGTATTCAGGATCATGCCATTAGGATCAAGGGATGGACGTGAATACACTGTACGATATATTCACCGGTATTTATAAAACCTCTGTTATTCGAAGGTGTTTGAGTCCTGTGTAACCACGGCCGGTGGATGCACGGGTTGTAAAAGGGGCTGCTGTGACTGTTGCCGGGCGAAGGAAGAAGCTGGTGGCGGCGGACAGCGAGGTGCGGGCGGAGGGCGAGAGGAGGGGGCAGGTGGCGCGGGAGATGGCGGAGCGCGCGGATCAGGCGCGCGCCTCGTGCGGGGAACTGGGCCGCGCCTACCAGCGGCTCGTCGAGCAGGCGCGCCTGGCGTCCGCCGTCCTCGGCTCGGGCGACCGCGTGAGTCGGCGGCCGTCCTGACGGGCAACTGTCCCGACATTCAGGGCTTACAGCCTTGTTCCTTGTTCCCACAGCGCGAGCTGGGACGTAGCCGTGGGGTCCGGACCCCTCCCTTCCAGGATCGTAAAAAAAGCAAAAATAGAATATCACAATTGTAGCAACCTGGTTACATAAGGTTACACATTTTTTTAATCCTTATGTATATCCTCCTCATTATAGCCCGACATGCCTCTCACACACAGAAGCGGCAGGAAGTGTGTTTCCAAATAGTCTGTATTTAATAACATATATATATATGTGTGGCTTGTTTTAATGTATTATTCAAATAATAGACTTGGAAACAAAGAATTAAAACAATTAAATAAAGACCAAAATATAAAATTTTCAGTTTTCTTTTCTCAAGTCAAATCGTTGCTTCAATTTCTGTGTGCAAACGTTGGATTTCTAAAAGTCCACTATTCCCCGGTGACAGTCAATTTTCTATTTAGAAAACTTACCCGCAAAGATTTAATGGTCGAACCAGGACCCCTCCTTCACGAAATCCTGGCTACGGCCTTGGCGCGTGGCTTTGCAAGTCTGTGCTCCAGCCATACCTAGGATTGTCAAACCACGAGACTTTGATGGCCAAGCACTTACCGACATTTCACGGGAATGGTCGAGCAATGAGTCTTTGTGTTCAGCGCAGGGCACGACAAACTTCGGACCAGGCTCGTCAAGCCATGCGTCGTGGGAACAAGGCTTAAGATTTATTTTTAGAGTGTGTTAAAATCGTTCAAGGATCCTCTGTGGCTGTGATTGCTAAAGCACCATGCTCGAGTGGTGAGGGTCATTTGTTCAGTCCCAACCCTCTGCCTGACTGTCAGTGGTCCAGGGCCCGCGGTTGTCGTGAAGGTTCCGGCATCTGGAACCTTTGCGCAAGCCACCTGGAGTTTGTAATGAATTCTCACTTTCTGGCTGTGCAATGAAATATATTAGTTAACATTTAGAGTGAGTACAATGAAAAAATATTTAATCAATTATCTGGCATGTTTGGGACCATAGCCATGCAGGATTAGCGATTTTGCTGGATTAACGAACGTCAATATAACTTTAACAGGAATCCCAAAACATTATATTTAAAACAGTTGGTAAAACTGCTCTATGGCTGCAGGCTGTCTGTGCACAGTTGTAATATTGTGCAAATGTTAACTGTTAACGAATCCACCAGAAAGATCTGAACACGTGCCGCTCAATCAACGTTGGATCACAGAATGTGTTGAACTAAATACTGCCTGATTAAAATGCACCAACTCTGAGACTGTATAAGTTAATTTTTTTTTTATTTGGTTGAGTGGCCATATATAGAGTAAACATTATTTATGCTTACAATAAAAGTGTCTGCACAGATCACTCATGAAGATGGCTAAACAGACACATGTTATGATTTGTCAAATAATAGCTAAATTTCTGTCCAGGTGCTAGACATTTCAACTTTGTTGTCCTCAGTTTTTTTGCCCAACTCTGCACAACTTCAACTCCCTAAATGACTGAAAAGTTTCTTTATAAAGTTCATTAATAGTGTTTCATCAAAATTTGACATTTTGCTGTATTTTCTAAGACATTTTCAAGTTATTTTTCACATTTTTTTTTAATTTAATGAATTTAATTTTTTTATTGCCCTGCTACATTAATGGGATGTTCGGATTTAAGTGCTTTGGCTATAAGAGCCTTAAATCATATTTATGTATTTAGTGAACTTTCCTGCTGCATATATTATTGATGTGTTCTCTTTACACTGTTTGACAACTGTTTAGTAAGTCTCAGTATTGTGGTATCTTATATTTTGTTTATGAGAGATGATAGATTCTTAAGATATATGTGCTTTCTTACAGGAGGAAAAAAAGTTTTTGCACCAATTTATCAGTGGAGAGCTTGAAGAAAATTTTGAGAAATTTCTAAGAAGTATCAAAAATTTCTTGGAAAAACAGAAGCTTGAGGTAATTGGTTTTGCATTATATTTTAGAACCTTCTGTTGGTTGGTAGCGACTCTACGTCAATGATGTGTGCTGTGTTTGTCCTGAAGGTTGCAGTCCCCATTGGGGAGGGAGAAAAATTTCTTTTGGATTCGGCACCAGCAGAACTGAAGACGGACAGCCCTGAAGAGCTTAGAGTTAAAATTTTAACTGAAGAACTTTTTAATTTGTTGCCAAGGTAAATGTTTCTTCAGATACTTAGAAGAAAACTGGTTTTTTTTTTTTTTTTTATTTTATTCCCAGAGAGTTCAGTAGCAAAAAGAGGGTTTTTTTTCCAGCCCAGTCTGTTACATTTTTAGATATCACTCAAACACTTAAAACTATGCATGAATAGCCAAGATTTAAAAATTTTTTTTTGTTTCATCTGGGATGTTTGTTAGAATGTACAAAGGATTGAAATGTTGTGTAACGTGCTTTAGGGTTGCTGATTTGCATAAGCGACAACTTGAAGCTGAATGTGCATCATTGGGGCCGTCAGCTGCTGAGAGTGTGTTTAGAGATATCCAGACTGGAAAGTATAACATCTCCCTAGAAAAACTTAAGTAAGTGATCTTTTGTCCCTTGATATAAAACCATCTGTAGAAAAGATTTTTTTTCTTATTTAATATATGGTTGTAGTCATAGTTAATTATTTTCCTGCTATATTATTACGTGCATCTTCACTTTTGAACCAAGTGAATGTGTCAGTTATCTACTGTTTTAGTTTTATGGGTGCCGTCTGGACGCTGAAAGAAAGACACTTTAGACATTTACCTCTATGACTCATTTAAAAAGTATAGTAAAAGTCAGTTATAACGTAAATTTATAACGGCGCCAAAAGTTTATGTTATAGCGAATTTTCGTTATAGCCAAAATTTAAAAAAAAAATCTTATTTTTGAAGCATTTTTTAAATATGTACTTGAGATTTTTAATTTTTTAATGCACAGGGAAGGAATAAAAAGTACATTCGACGTCAATCTGGTGATTTAAGTTACCCTGTACCTGCATTTACGCTTTTCTGACCCCCACCAGTATAATGAAAATGGCCTTTTACGACCTGCTTTTTTGTGGAGTAAAAATCGTCAAAATTTAAAGAACTGACCATTCGGACATGCCCTGGACCTTCTTGCATTGGTTCTTGTATTTTAATAGGTATGTCACGGTGGAAAATTATTAATGGCAATACTAGAGGTAAACGTGTGTATCTGAGAAACTGCTCGCCGTCTTGTGGCGCCCTCTGTGACGGCCTGCCGGATACTTCCCCTCCCGCTGCGCTGAAAGAGGGTAGGGAGGTGGGATGGGGGCCGAGGACTTACCAGTGTACTGGCATATCAATTATGTCTCCTCTCACAAATGCTTTCATGAAGCTAAAACTGTGGGAGAGCACGAATACACGCTGTGTAACATTCAGTGCCTACTTGTGTCCGCGAAGTGAGTGATTGTATGTACATACATACATTAAATATAATTTACTTTATCTTTAACACAGTTCTATATTTAAAAACAATTTTGTTTTGTGGGTTAATCTCTGAGCATTACTTTTTTCTTCTAATTTGTTTTATTTGTAGATTCTTATATATATTTTGAAGAAAGACTACCTATTGTAGCAGTTGCCATGGTGCGACTTCAGAAAAGATTAATATAAAAAATTTTTATGTTCCATAGACCTTGAAACCTTCATCAACTCAAAAGTATGTATATATAAACATACACACATGTAAATATATAACATTTTTTATGGACATGATACTACCATAATTATGCACAAATAATTTCCAAACAGATACATAAAATATAGTAATAAAAATCTCGGTTCAGTTCATTAATGGGCATAATCCCACCAAAGGGGTAAAAATGGGGGAAGGTCTTTTGATAACCAGAAAAATCGCTATAGCCCCCCATAGTATGACAAATATCGTATCGTTTGAACATAATATAACTCGTAGGAATAATACCAAAAACCTTTATATGAATACGTTTTTGATCCGACCAACCATAAATGCAAGAGGTGAAAAAAAAACATGACTTGGAGAACAAAAAAATTTGTAACTTCCGTAGTAGGTACACTATCAAATCCGTTCAAATTATTTGTAAATCTTATAATTTTTAACAAAAAAAATTGTCTCAAACAACAAGGGGTTGAAAATAACAATGCAATGACAATAAGTGAAATGTTTTTTTACTGGCTTTAGCCTATTGAAAATGAAGGGTATTTCTCAGTATTGTATTGTTAATTGTAACCTGAAGTTCACAGAGAGATACTGCTCACCTTCATTTCACTCGTGCAGGCACATGTGTGTTCGTTGGCGTGCGTGTTTTTTTGTGTATCCTCTTAATGACGTTCTTATTTTATGGTTTCATGCAAGCTGCAGGGATTTTTGTAGTTACTCGTACCTTTCAAGAGCTGTGTGTTGACTCGCTTGCTGTCTGTGGACCGCGGAGAGAGTGTGCGTCCTTGCAGCTGCCGGAGCGAGGAGCTGAGGCAGGAAGTCCCGGGGCTGGAAGCGGAGGTCGAGGCCCTGTCGCGGGCTCGGGCCGGGGCGGAAATGCTCCCCTTGTTGCTGGGCGCCGCCCGGGAGCTCGTGGCACACCTCTCCACCGGGCGGCTGGCCCAGGAGCGGCTCGAAGCGTGCGTGGAGTCGTACCTCCGCGCCCTGGAGCTGCTCCGCTCCGCGCTGGCGTCCCAGCACGACGCCATCGGCCACGCGGCCAGCTTCGTCCGCGACGCGTGCCGGCTCGTCGCGAGCCAGCACTCGCAGGCCGCCAAAAGGATCGTGAGTGTTTCCCTGCCGTCAGTCGCCCCAAGGTCCTTTAATAACCACGTTAGCACGCACATGGTCTCAGTGAACTACTTCAATGACCAAGCTGCGTCGACGCCCGGCCACCGTCCGCCAGTCTCTGGGAGTTCAGCCACTTCACTGCGAGGTCGGTGTAGAGCTCCCGACGCGCAACGTACGTCCAGCGGGGCGTACGACGTCGCCTCGATGTTGGGTGAATCGCACCTGTACGGCAAACGCGGCAGCATGAAGGGTTTCTGGTTCTCCGTCGGCAAGTTGGTCCGAGTTCGATTCCCGACGCGGTCCAACCAGATTGTTTCGCGAAGTGAGAAACGTGGTGTATTCCCGTTCCTCCCGCCAACTCATTCCATCAATACTCTCATTAACATCTCGTCCACTTTTGATAGTTTCTTACATGACCTCAATGTTGATGAGATGCTAGCTTAGTCCATTCCATTCTTTTATCAATGACCAAAGAGGTAGTTTTGGGCCATGATGGTGTTGAAGTTGTCCAACCACATGTTGTACGGGCTTAAATCTCGTCTCCCGTAAATGTTAATGTGTCGAATATTATCATGAAGATGGTGAATGCATCTGCTAGTGTTTTAAGGTTATGGAAGCTTATATATCTTTTTTTTTAGTTTCAATTCAATTAGTGTATAATATTTCTTAGGGATGGGGCGAATCCTGATTTCCTCGAATCCGAATCCTAACTCGAATCCTCGACTGGAATTGCCGAATCTCGAACCCAAACCCGAATCTTTTAACAGATGATGTCCACATATCTAATGTAAGTGAGATGTATTCTGCTTGCACTAAAAGTCCCTTGACTTTATCACATGTAGATTGGTACATTTCTGGTATAAGTGTATATAAAGACAACAATTTTTTCTTGAGAAATTTCAGTTTTAGTACAGATTAGCGGTTAGGATTTTTTCTATAAATAAGCTAGAGGTCTGCGAGCCTAAGAATTTTACTTCGAGCCGAGCTCGAGCTTTTGTGGTACAGTTTCACTTTTGGGAAATTATTTTTATCTTAAACTTAATATCATGTTTGAATAAAGTATTAAAATGAAGTGGGCTTATTAATTTTGGGTAACTATTTACAGAGTGTGTTTACATTTTGCACTGCTAGAAAAAAAATAACATTTTTTTTCATTGAATCTTACCTGTTTCCATTGGTTCATTAGTAACTGATATCATCCAACTAACATAACCAAGTATATGTTTGTGTAAATGTAACATATCTTTGGAAAAATTTCACCCTTGTCAATTTTTCTGGAGTCCTTACTGAGCTTCAACAAACTTAGCACCAAAAATCATGTTGTTTGAAAAGTACATTCACATTGTTTCAACATTTCCACTTTTCAGCACAATAATTCTGAGAGAGATTGTCACAGAGTATTAAATTCTATTCTTTAATCTATCATTCAGAACAATAATTTGTTCTGCACGTTCAGGAGTTAAATTAACTCTACGATTGGAGATAGTGTTTCCAGCAGAAGAGAAGCGTCTCTCGCTGGCAACCTGCTTGGCTGGAATGCTTTAGTAAAATTGCTTAACCTCAAAATTAGTGTCATAAATATCTGTAACTGGTCATTAAAGTTTAATCAATTGAAAGTAATAAAAATAACATTTTACTTCATTCAATTTACACTTGCAAAAAAAAAACACACACACAATAAACCTACATGGAAATAAGTCTTTTTCAATATCCTGAAGTCTGAAATATGTTTACTCATGTCATTAAATGTAGAGCTGTATTGAAGAAGCCGATTTTGCCAATATTTAGTTGAATCGGAATTTATGCCGACTTCCGATACAGTACGCTCGTTAATTTTCGGCCGATATTACTGAAAAACGAAAGAGACTGCCATAACCTAAAAATCCACGAGTACCATTTTCACTTTTCGTAGTATTACTGCATTCTTTCAGATCGCATTATTTCTTAGCAACATGTGCCAACCGTACATATCAATGTTTAACATCCTTTTTTTTTTTTTAACAATGTTCTTTAATTTAATATGTCATAAATAAATAATACATTACTATCACGGTAAATATACATCTCAGTTGTTACGGTAACTATAGTGCAAATATGGTAGCTATCTTGCTTCTGTAGTAATTATGGTATTCTACAAAGAATCTTTAGTTCTTTATATGGTAATTATCTTAAAATAACTATTGGGTTTGTACTGTAGTTATGGTACATCATCCATATTTCTTCGTATGTTGTTCATTTGTCTTTTCTTCATATTTACGTGTGCCATTATTTGAGACAAGAAGTTTCAGAAAAAATTTTAACGGACATTATATCACACATTTAATGGCGTAAATGACGAGACCTCGGGCAATTTAAACGCTTTATACGGAAAAACCTACCATGCGGGACCTCGTAAGTGAGTTTTACTGTATTTTTTCCCGTAAATAGTAAAAACCGAATCCTTTGACGAATCCTATATCAGACCCGCCGAACCTTCGAATCCCTAGGATTCGGTGGATTCGGCGGATATTGGATTCGGTCGCCCCATCCCTAATATTTCTGTACCATAATATTTTCATATGTTCCATGTAAATAATAACTTAAATATGCAGTTGTTATTAGTAGAGACCGGAAAAATTCGCGAATTCAGTTCGCGATAGGCTAAAATACAAATCGTTATACCTCAGTGCTGCCTCTGCTATTGGTTCACAACTCACCTGGATGACTCTGGGCCAATGAGAAACACCCAACCAAAGCTTTATCGAATCACAGGTTGCTACGCTGGAATGTCTCACAAGACAGCAGCCAGTGAGTGGGTGGCATTTGACCCAGTGTACGTAGAACTATGGACTTCATCTTAGAGGTCATTGAACCTGCAAATTTTTCCGGTCCGTAGTTATTAGTAACTAATTTTTACGTTATGGAATTGGTACATTTTTAAAACACACACTTACTTGGCAAATTTATTTATATTGTTCTGAGAAGTGAAACAAGTTTGTTAAAATTTAGTATATTTTAAAAGTGTGTCTGTTTACAGTAGAGTCTCGCTAATCCGGACTTGTCCGGATCGGACCCTGTCCGGATCACCGAAAGTCCGGATTAACCGTAATCAACTTTAAAATGTATCAAAAATAAATTTTATTGGCTAAAGAAAAATCTTTATGCTTAAAAATCAACTGTGTTTTATTATAAAGTACTTAAAAAACTAAGTACACATGTATGTAACTTATAAATAATACAATACATTAAAATTACTTTTTTTTTTTTTTTTTTTTTTTTTTTTTTTTTTTTTTTTTTTTTAGTTTGAGCGCGAACGCTTGTAATGTTACGCCCGACAGCGGAACGACTTTTTCACCTTGTTGGCAAAACCAGATGTACAAAGCCTCGTCTAAATTTTTAATTTTTTTAACGTGCTCCTGTTACCCAGACTGTCTTTACTCACCATTTTGGCAAAAAAATCTTCAATTTCTTTCAAATTTTTTTTCCAATCAGGAATAGTTGGTTTTCCCATTCCTAAATTTTGCGCGATTCTAGTTAATGATTCACCCGCATCAATACGAAAATAAGACTTGTTTTTGCTCCATTGTTACAGTCACTTTCTTACGTTTAGTAGCCATTACATTGCTCTTAATAAGTGCACACAATACAACACTCGCACCGAATAAAAATAACTTTCACAAGCACCTATCACCAGCACGAGTAACCATTGACTGGAGGGAACAAAACAAAACCACTCGCAGGTATAGAGCGAGTCGTTTCTTGGAAAACAGACGATGAGCGGAAAACTAGCGGTAAGTCTCCCGGCAACTGAGGGCAAGAGGACCCTCTCTTAGAAATGTATTGTCTTATTATCCTTTGTCACAACATTATTTTTCATCATTTTTTTTTAGATCCGTCCGGATTAACCGGATGTCCGGACTAGCGGGGTCCGGATTAGCGAGACTCTACTGTACATAAAAAGAAAGATAAAGAAACACACAGAAAACAAGCCAAAATCGGCCAATTGCAAACAATTAGCTTTTATTTATCCTTCCCTTGTCCTTTGTTCATGTTTTCCCTATGACATACAGTGCACAAATAGCAGTAGCGTATGTCCGAAATAATGATTTTAATCGATCTTCCACATATCGCGAGAACCATTCAGAGAACGTGAAGAGCTCTCGCTGTGCTTGGTTTGGGTTTCACTCTCACGTCCGTCGTGCTCCCCCTGCCAAGGACCTGATGAGCGAGCGGCGGCAGCGGCACGACACAGAGCGGGACCGGGCGGCGGGCGATGGCGCCCTGCCGAGGGCCTTCCAGGGGCTGCTGCTGGGGGGCGAGAGGCCCCCCTGTGCCCCGGCCGACGCCACCCTCGACCTGATGGCCGCGTCCCTGGACCAGCTGAGGGCGCAGAACGCCCGGGCCGCGGACGACCACTACGCCCGCGCGGTCGACGGGAACGTGGCCGTGCTGCTGGGGAAGTGAGTGGAACGCGCTGCTTTCGCCTGGTTTCGCGTCCGTCTGTTAACGAAAATTATTTTTTGCAAAACCCTTTTAAAGTAGAAGATTTGATATAAATTTATATCTTTAAGTCGATACACAGTTCAAATTTTTTTAAACTTTGCGTCTCCCTCACGCTGGAATAATGGAATTAAGCATTCTCATTTTACTTATCAGATGTGCTCAAATTAGACTGTTGGAAAATCCTGCAAAAACAAATATTTCGTTAAACATAAATGGGGTAATTTTTTTTAGACTCAGTTTTAAGTTACAAAAAAAATGGGTTGATGTTTAAATGTTAAGTTGAAAAAAAAACAACTTAATTTTTGATTAGAATTAAAAAACCAAAATAAAGTACTTAACTTTTATGAATATTCCAGTTATGTACTCATTTGTAGAATGTGTTGCCTGTCTAATGATGGAGCATAGTGAGAGGTATTAAGACTAATTAGGTAATGAGATCTTGCACTTTCCAGCCTGAAACAGCCGATATGGAGTGTGACAGTACAATGAGTTGTGTGTTGCAGCAAGCAAGCAGTGGAATCTCTGAGTGAACACTTGCTCCCCCAGGAGAGCGTTGCAGGGTTTCCCTCGGTCGTCCAGGACTTCAGAGAGCAGTTGGCTGTAGCAGGCTCTGCCGTGGAGAACTTTGTAAGGAAGAAGGAGCAGTTCAAAAGCAATTTTGAAACTAAAAAGGTAAATTCACAACAGTATTTTTTTTTTATTTTTTTTTTTTTTTGTAGTTTTAGTATTTCATTGCAATAACAAATTGTTTTTTGAGATGTGTCAAATAGTTACAGTACGACTTAATCTTTTAAAAAATTACTTTTTTTGCATAGTTTTTAAACAATTTTTTTTATAGTTTATGCAATGCAAATTTTAAACCAAAGTGAAAATTTTGATATTGTTACGTACTGGATTGTGTAAAAGTAATGTTTACGAGACTCCAACATGTTCAGAGAAAAATGATAACCAAGCAAATGTGACCATTGAATCTTATTTCAAAATCCAGGATTTTACGGTTGTAGTGATATCAGAGGAGTACAGATAAGTGTAGTGATTTAACTTAAAAATGTGTGAAAGCATGCTAGAGGACTGAACATTTAAAATAAATGTTATGTTTGGTAATGAAACATTACTTTAACTGGTATAGGCTATTAGAAAAGGTAACTAAATTTTGCAGATACAGGTACTAATTGCTGTCTAAACTGACAATTTCGCAAACAACCGCAACAGGCATAGGCCTGATGGAATATGTGGCACTTTTTTATTGTTGACAATAAAATAAGACATTTGGGTATACAGTGTTTAGGATGTCCACATGATCAAAAGACATGGAAGTGGAATTGGTTAGGGAAAGAAAAATAATTTACTTAATATTATGGAAATTTGAGAGGAAAAAATGCTCCTGTCAGCCATCACCCAGATTATAAAAGCATTTTTATGGTGTTTTATTGCATAGTATATCCACTAATAAATGGTGTATGCAAGGTTCTGTGTGGATTTATTTATATATATATTTATTTATTTATTTCTAGGCCAGATATGGCATTGAAAACTACAAATAGGCCAATATTTTTTTTTCGTATTGTAGTCAGGGTAATTTATAACTTTTGTTAGAGATGTTTTATTACTGATTAGGGTGGACACCCTGATGTTTAACTCGAAAATGTGTTGTGGTTAAAATGGTATCTTAGAAAGGCAGAAGTAATTACTGTATCTTGTTAAAATTAGTGATAACATGATTACTATGGACAAGATTATATGGTGATGAAACCAAAATAACACCGAAAATTGTGCCAATACACCAAAAAACACCGAAGTGCAAATCAATACACCTTTTAGCTCTGAAATACAACTAAAATTATAAAATTAATCAAATTTTAACTCAACTCACAAAAACATAAGCTTTTGATATAGGTAATTAATTCAAATAATTGGGAAATTTGTTTTAGTTTTTTTGAACTTGCAACTGTTATTATTAATAAATTTTTACAATATGGCATTGGTACATTTTTCAAACACACAAATAAATGCAAATTTATTTTTATTGTTCCTAGAAGTGAAACAAGCTTGTTGAAATTTAGTATATTGTCAAGTGATATATATAGACACACACATATGTATATGTAATAGCAGAAATCTTGTGTGATATTTGATTAGTAATATGCTATATTTATGAATCGACAGAATTAAAAATAATAATAAAAAGTTTAACACAGGAAACTCCTGTTTTAAAAACAAAATTAGCTGGAAAAAAACACATATTCTTGTCCCTAATGATTACACATTGTCTATGTTTACATGAAAACGTTGTTTAGTGATTAAATTTTAATATTTTAACCACTGTTAAAATAAAGTGGTTTTTATATATATGTATATATAAATTATTTTCAAATATAATATCTTAATAAATTTTATAGTAAATGGTCTAATTCCACTCTAATAAAACAATATTTTACTAATTAATTTTTCTTGTGATTTACTCGAACAATTAATTATATACTATTCAAGACCTTATCATTTAAATTATGTGAATAAGTTGTAAATTTAACCCACCTAAATTCTTCTCTAAAATTTGATTATTCAGTAAATTGTAGTCAAAAGTGGAAAAAATAAATTTATTATTTTAAAAAGATTCCTATTTTGTGGGAAATCCCTGACTACTGTAAATCTATTTTCTGTGGGAAAACACCCATTCTATGGAGAATGCTCCTTCTGTGGGAGAAATACACTTTCTGTGGTTATGTCTATGTCCCAGTCAGATGTGCAGATTTGCTGGACTTCAGTTCTTTGATGTTATATTTTTTTATGGCTCAACATGAGTGGCAGAAAGCGGGATGTTGTATGGCTTACATTTGAACATGCTGAGAACCAAAATAAACCTGGTTTTAACAACAACAAAAAAAATCTTTTTTTTTTTTTTTTTCCCAACTCTGATTTTAACCATTAGGCATGTTCAGGTTGTTACGTAACAAACAGTAGCATGGCCTTGCAAGCCTAAAGAGAGGATGCGGGGTTCAGCCCAGTAGTGAATATTCATCCCTGATCTTAAACTGTGGATCAGTGTACCTTTCTGAATCGCTATTTTTCATGAATTGTGTGCAGGACTACCTGAGAAGCCAGTGTGATAGTCTCTATTGACAAGAAAAATCGTGTTTTTCCTCTGTTACTTCTAATTAGTGAAGTGCAGTAAAGCATTATTTGTTTCGATGTTTTGCATGCCCTTGTTCATCAGGTAAAGTTGCTGTGCACGCGAATTTACATGATGAATTTTTACAAGTGTAAAGGTAGTTCACTGAAATGTAATAACAGGAAACTTTGTATAATACACAAACACCCTGTTAAGTTTTTTAAAGTACCTACTAAGAAATTTAGACTTATTAAAAAGGGTAAAATTGTATGTATTAATAGGTAAATTTTTATATATTTTTAACCTATTATGCAGGAAATTTTATTAAGTAGATTTTTTGGGGGTGGGGGGTGTTTACTGTAGTTAAACTTTTTTTTTAATTTTATAACTGTATGTTTACTTTCGTTTTGTCTTAACTTCAAAAGCTGAGTGGTGAGTTATTTGTTAATGTATTACTTTTTTTTTGTGTGTTTCAGAGTAAAATCAACCAGAATACCCAACTAAGGAAAGAACAATTAGAATGGGTTAAATTTGTAACTCATGGGAAACACAGTCATGATGAGACTTTTGTTTCAGCTGGCTCTTTAAATATGAGTGTTTACGAAGAAGCACGGAAGTAGGGAGAGTGTGTGTTGTGTGTGAAATAATTGTTTATCTGTGGAAAAATTTCAATTTGTTTAATGTTGTTTACCTTAATAATATTGTGATTGAATTGTAAATCAGTAAAACTTTATTGAGTGTGTTCTGAGCTTTTGTTGCTTCTTTTTACAAACTATTTAAAAATTATTTGATAATTACACTATTTTCTCCCACTCATATCTGCTCCCACCTCCTCGTAGTTTGTCTCATGCATTCTCATTCCTAAATGTACAGTCAGATGCTACTGTTGTTTGCAACGTATAGTTAGGTCAAGTAGCTAAAAGCAATCATTGTAATTTGTCGTCATCCTACGATAGCTCCTCCTTGCAGTAATACACTCTTTTCTAATAGCTAAACCACATGACAAGCTATTGGCTCAAAACTACCAAAATTTCTAATAATTTCCGTACAAGAAAAAACCAACCAGGAATTCCCTGTTTTCTGCATGCTTGCTATTTGTACTGCAGCATTGCAGCGCATGATAGAACTGATGATCTGATTCCCTCATGTCCGTTTGAGGCAGGTTGGTGAGCGAAGGGACTGTATCTACATTGTAGTTGTAGTTTGTTGTGTTTCAGTAAGAAAAATATTGAGAAGAACTTGAGAGGTAAGTGTGACTTGCCCATACTTGGGATATATTGGGGTGGGGTTTTACAGGTAAGCTACAAACAAATATTTAATATTTTTTGTGTTTGGCAACAACTTGCTGATATTACTTACCTGTTCTTATGTCTTACTTGTGCTGTGTTTTTAATTTGTACTACCCTAAACCACAAATGCAAAAATTCAATACATCTGTAGTGAAAAGTCTGGTTTGAAAATGGAGCAAGCTCTTGCAATTTAAATTGTCATAACATCTGAGACATTAGGTGCCCTTATAATTCGTCCACATCAGATTATAATGTTTGTGCCACTAAGTTGGCACCGTTTTGATTTGATAGCTCAGAGTCTGCTTTTACACTAGTACCTATTTAAATTTAAAGCTCATTGCTAAAAGAATAATTCAAAAAGGACAAAAAAATTATACTAATTTTAAAGATCTTTTGTTCAATTTGATTTCAAGCATTTAATACAATTAAACTGTATATATATATTGTTTATAAAAATGTTTAGTATAACATTATAGGGGTTGGGATTATTTTCCTGGACATATAAATAGACATTTCCCCAGTGACTGACCTATTATACCCCCCCCCCCCCTCCCCTTAAAAACCACATTTTAAAATTCTATGCATATATATATATAGATGAGATGTAGAAAGATATAGATAGGGATATAGATACATAGAAAGAAATAGAGTAGTATGGATAGAGATTTTTATGTATATAGAGAATCATGGTAAGTTTTATAGAGGGGCATATAGAGAGAGAGAGAGAGAGAGAGAGTTTTTATGTGTACCTACTTCAAACAAATTACAAAAAAAAAAGCAATGCCTGCCTGGCATTAGCTAGTTTAAAATAAAACAATTGTATTTAATGAACATACAGATGCATTGTATGTAGCACAGTTAAGGCAGTCTAAGCTTACGCTCTCTTGCATCGCCAGTTAAGTAATTCACACAGGTGCGTCAATTGAGAGAGTGATTGTGTGATGCAATAAAAGCCTCAACCCTTTTCCCCCCACTCCTGAGCACCGCGGCACTCACTTTGTGAGTCCCCGGGGTACAGATTGGGGCCTGTTCGTGCTACCGTGGTGGAAAATAACATTTTAAAAACAAAAAAATTGTGTGATACATCCCAGTAATTTCGAATAAGTTTTAAACCTTGACAGGTACAAAGGTTCATGTGAATGAATGAATGATTGTAAAAGGATGTTTCCAAATTTAAATAACACAGTTTTTGAAATACCAAGATGGCATAAGCGGAGCCGTCAGCCAGGGCCCCCACATGGCCGGTGCTACGGCAACGGGGCCCGTGGGTCTAGGGGGCCTGCGAAGGAAAGGAAAAAAAACTTAAAACAAAACAGTAGACAATCTTAAATAAATCATAGAAAATAATTAAACAGTTAGGCCTAAATTTAGTTACCGATGAAATATTACACCAGAGTAGTAATATTATTCGGAATATGCTGTGCGTGCAGAACGCGTCTGAATCTACAACTGTGAGTAACAAAACCACCACCAATTGGACGTGACACCATGTTGACGGTGCAGAACACTTACACTCATTTGTTTGCCATTATTCAAAATAAATTTACGTTGACAATCGAAACACTGACTTGAAACTAGTTTTAATGTGTTTTAGAAATAATTGTGAAAATGTTTAAAAAAAATAACAAAAAATATACATAAAGGAAAAAAAACATTTATTTAATCTCTGTTATAAAAAAGGGGGGGGGGGTATCATGACTTCTAGCAACGGGGCCCACAGGATGATGTGGGGGGGTCTGCCGTCAGCTCTAGTGTCTGCGGCAGTGTGTGCAGGATCTGGTGGATCAGCAGCGTGGCTGTCTGGCGGAGGGAATGGAGGTCAGTAGGTCCGTCCTGGGATCCAGGCCGAGGGAGAAGGGGGGAGGCGACACTCCCTCCCGCTCCCCTCCGCATCGTCTCTTCCTCACTTCCTGGACTGGAGACCCCCTGAAGAAAATCGTTCAGGGACTTCATAAAGAAAATTATCAGGGGGGGGGGGGGTGTCCATTCTTTCTTTTACACTTTTCAACCGAGTAGGTTTACATGAAATCTGCATTTAAGTGGTCAAACTACACGAGTTTAAGATCTGCGAAAGTTCAAGACTCGCCTATATATATTTATGTGTGTGTGTGTATTTATGGATTTGGTGAGCTTCTAATACTTTCCCCCACAAAGCTACCAGAAGACGTTACATCGCCCCACTCCCGCCCCCCCTTTTTTTTTTAACCCCCAATCCCTTACAAATCACCCGGACTAGTTAAGGTTATGTTAAAAAATAAAAACAACAATTCGCAAATCGACCCTGGGTCAGATCGGGAACATAACATCTCGGAGCGGGAGCGTACGGTGGAATTTCATATCGCTGAAAGCATCATGAAATAATGTTGTATACATTTTTCGAATAACTGTTCGTATGTAGCCTTCGTCTTGAAACTTTTATTTTATTTTTTAGAATCAACGTGAATAAAAATTTATATTTTCCCAAAAAAAAAAAAAAAATAGAAACCTAAGTTCTTCGTGGTTTTGGTAAAACCTAATTTTTATGGATTTATAAATCAAGTACTCAAGACAAAGGATACGTACGAACATTTATTCCAAAACACTACCACGTGATTTAATGCTTCCAATACATACCGGGACCTACATAAATATTTGATTTTTGAGTTCATAAAAAAATCGGGGTTTGTAGCATCACTACACTTATCTTTTTTTTTCTTTTTTTTTTCGTGAAAACGTCTCTCGTAGATCATCAGGCATAATTTAAGAGGAAAGAAATGGAACTCCTGTTAATCTTAAAATGGTATTTTACGTTTTATCAAGTGTAAACGACGTACACATCGTGTAAGGCGTGGCGCGCACTCCCATCACGTACGCACCGACCGATAACCGTAGTAGATCGCTGGAAGTAGACCACTCCTCGGGTATGTTCCGCTGATCCGGCGCGGTGTCAAAACAACGCTCTTCGCTCCACGACATCGCGTGCTGTCGAGCGTGAACGACGTCCCGACGCGGGGCCCCTGTTCGCGTCCAGGGGCCCTCCGCGGTGGAGTCGCCAGCCGAACGATCGAACACTGATCAGTCACTCGTGATGTCGTGTTAGTAATAAAACGGCTGGGTCGACCAGATACCGCAGCCCGGCCTGCGCCGTTGATTCCCGCACGTAGTCGCTCAGGTAGGTTGATTCATATTGTTACGAAGAGTGAGCAAGGCCGCGACACGTGCAGGTGCAGAGCTGGCTGGCGACCGCCGCAACATGAGATGCGCCGCGCGCACCTGGAAGATTACAAGGATTGTCGCTTTCCCCCCCCCCCCCCCCCTCCTTCTCTCCGCTCCCCGCGAGGCGCTGATAGCTAAGACACCTGACACCTCACAGCTGCGGAGTCCCCGCGCGCCACCTTGTAAGCTGCCGACACGTGTTTCGAGAGATTTCTGCCGTCGGGTCGGCGCGGAATGACGCGACTGGCCCCAGCCGCGCTCGAGAGTTCTGGAAGGCGGATTTGGCCTATATATGTGCCCGGGACGCCGGCCTAGGAGAGTTCAGTCGGGATTTCTCCCGCGACGGAGTTTTCGGGACGATATTGACGTGGGTGCGGCAGAGTGGCGAAGTCCTTGGACAAAGGTTCCAGGGCAGGGAGTGAGTGGAGTCGGGAGTTTTCACGCGGCGGATTTTCCGGGCGATAGAGCGGCGAAGTCCCTGGACGAAGGTAACATGGCAGAGAGTTCAGTTCCGGGAGATAGTGTCGCGGGCGCGGCGGAGTCCCGAGCGAGGCGTCGAGCGGATCCTCGGCGAAGGCAAGTGCGTCGGCGGCGACGGAGATCCACGAAGGGTGCTGCGGCGAGAGTTGCGCCAGAGGTGCGGCCCAGCGAGGTGTGTGTGGATTGTAAGAAACGAGTGACTTTTGAAGCAACATTATATTTAAGTGCAATTGATTATTTGTCATTTTAGAAGATTATTTGTAAGTGACATAAGTAGTGGCCATCAATAAAATTGTGTGGTAAAAATCTTTTAATTGGGCTATCCTTTACGAACCCCCGTAAATCGTAACAATATTAAAGGCGTAATTGTCGTGGAGTGATGTGCGAAGAAAGGTATTTGCCAGCACTTAAAATTGCATGCTAGTTACAATTTGATTGTTGCGTTCCTCATTAATTACCATTATTTTTTTTCACAGGAAACTAGATGGGCCAGAAATAACGAAAATAAAGGAATCGGCGCGGGCGGGGTCCTTAGAGCTGCCCTTGCCAGGAAAATAACAGTTCTCATGACGGAGAGAAACATAACGGGAATATCGGGAGAAACCCCACCAGGTAATGGGCAATATCCGTCACGTGAAGCGCGTAGCTGAAGGAGCCCTCCGCCTCCAGCACGCACACACGCACGGTCAGTCTGGTCTGTGCAAGGACGGTGGACTGATCAGTCTGAACTGATGGTCTGACTAACTGATCCATCAAATCGGGCTGTGGTCTCGGGAGTCCCTCAGTCGTGAGTGATAACAGCGTCCCGCCAGGCCGAAGTGACAGTCCAGACAATAAGTCCAGCAGCTGAAGGTAGTAGCAGACATCTTTGTTTATATTCTTTGTGTTTTGTTTTTTTAAGTGAAAACTTCTTTAGCCGCGTTGAGCGATTTTTGGTATGGGCAAAACATATGGGTTCGCGTCACCGACATGCTAGTGACGTGTTGCGCCAGACTGACGAATCGCAGCGGCCTGTGTACAAGTATACGCATATATACACTAATACATTGTATATACTCGACTGTATCATGTGCGTGTTGGACTCTTTTTTTGGATGGGTAAAATCTTGTGAGTTCGTATCACCGACATGCTGTAGTAGCAGTAAGTGAAGTTAATTTGACCACGTGAATACATGACCTAGGTCTGACATCACTGGTAAGTCATAGCTAGGTAATGAAATGTTACATACCACTGACATCTTTTGTGACTAAAAAATGATGTAAGGATAAATGACATCATGCTGACATCGTACTGATATAATACCAAAATCATTTTCTTACGTACATTTGACGTAGAATGATGTCATATTACACATTTAAAAACAAAGTTTTAAGTTTTCACTTCTGTTGACAGTCCCCATGACTGGCTTTTTTATCCCGTTGACAAACTAAAATGCAACTGCAAAATTTCTTCCATATTCTACAGTAAAACCGTACATCCAACATCAACAGCTACCACAATGCTGGTCGTGTGTGGGAGAAGACTTCAGTTACAACTGAGCAGCCCGGACCGGGAGCTAGACTGAGCGTGTGTGGGGGCCTTCAAGGCATGGGGACTTCGTGCTTTGTCGTGATTGCACGACTGGCCAAGTCTAATGTGCAGCTGGTTGAGAGGTCAGGCTGCAAGCACGCAAAGCGAAAAGAAAAATTAATTGTTTTCATTCTCTCCTTTGTGGAGGAGGGAGGAAGGGGGAATAGAAAGAAGAGTTAAACATCGCTGTGCGTTAATATTTTATTTTTTTATTATTATTTTTTCTCTCTCCCCGTTTACGAGCCGCGTGTCGACGTAACAAACGAGCGTCTGAAGTTTTTACAACCGCTGCCTTTTGCTTTCCTTTTCAGTCGCGGCGCGGTTGGTCGTTGAGAGGGTGGTTGGGAGGGGGGGGGGGAGTGGTTGCGGAAGGTCGGAGTCCCGCGGGGGAGCAGGCGGCGAACCAGTCCGGTTGATCGGACGCGGTCCATCGCCTTGGGCCTTTTTTTTTTTTGTCATTATTATTATGGCCGAGCGGCCGCCATAGCTCCGCCGCCGTAACAGAACAATGGCTGCCGGCGGGGCCAGTCTGCAGGGTTGTTGGACGAGGGAAGCCTACAACTCACGTAGTTTCGGTTCCCTGCAAGAATTTCCGAAGTTTTGCGTTTTGGTATTAACGCCACTTCAGCCGCTAAATCAGAAGTCTGTTAGGCCTACTAACGTGATGATTTTGTAAAAAAAAGTCTCTCTCTCTAGCTAATGAAACCAAAAAAATTGTTTATATGAATGCTGTTTGTTCATTGGAGGCTGAGCATCTCTAATCACGCGCCAGTCTGGCTCAGTCTCTTCTATCGCCAGCGCCGCATTTCCGAGCGCGAGCGGTCTGGTGTGTTTCCGGCTGCGTTTCGCGCAGTCTGCTTCCACTTTCTTTTTTTTTTTTCATCTACTGTTTTTATATTTATATAGATATATACTTTGCTGCGTTATAGTAAAATAGTTTCGCTACAGCGACAAAATTCGCGGTGGTTGTAGAACGTTGTTCAATTTACACATATAATCCAGACGCTCGGTGCTCTCAGTCCTGGGTACTTTCTCTATTCCCACCTTCAAAGACAGTGAGTCGTACCGTGTTGTCAACTTATTTTGGTCGTGGCGAAGCTGCGGCCGAGAAGGTTTTTGTTCGGTCGGATTCAGACCCAGCCCGTACACCCGCCGCTGAGGCTCGTCTAGTAGAGTACCTTTGAATATATATACTGTATAGAAGTCGCCAGCCCAGGTTAAAATTTCTAATACGGTTTGAGGTAGTTGTTTAATTCACCGCCCGCAATCGCCACACATCTCTAGGGCATCGACTTGTGGTGGTCCCTAGCGGACAAGTGTCGAACTCTTCAAACACCCCTCCCGTTGAACGACCTCAAGCTGCAGTGAATGATTGTGGGGGGGGGGGGGGGGTGCGGGGAATGACAGCGGGCGACAGTGCTGCGCTCTAACGTGTAAATAACAACTAAGACGATACAGGGCGTTACGGCAGCGCACTGCAGCGGTGAAGTTCCCAAGCTGCTCATCATACGCTCTTGAAAAACGTAGAGTAAATCCTATCCACTCGCGACTTCTATACAGTATATATATTCAAAGCTAGTACCCGGTGCCCGCGTTTCCCCGCCGAGGGCGACGGCAAGTCTTCCGGACGGGAAGCCTACAACTCACGTAGTTTCGGTTCCCTGCAAGAATTTCCGAAGATTTCCGAAGTTTTGCGTTTTGGTATAAACGCCACTTCAGCCGCTAAATCACAAGTTTCCAATGAAAACAAGCATGTTGTGACTAACCTAACCTAACCCTTCGATTTTTTTAATTTCAATTTTTGAGAGAAATCCGAAGTTGCACGAACGTGGTAGGGAACCGAAACTACGTGAGTTGTAGGCTTCCCCCTCCGGACGCCTCAGACGGCGGTGCGGTGACGTCAGAGCTTGCGCGCGTGCGCGGGGCTGAGCGGCATTCCACCGCCCTGAAGCCTTCTTTTCACAGACGAGAGAGCCAAACCCGAAGTTCGTGCTTTTTTTCCCGCATCTTTAATGTAGCTACCCTAACCAAATCAACCGTCCACGATGTTTTAAAAGTATTTATAATGTAGCTAACCTGACCTAATTGACCATTAGCGTCCTTTTATCAACACCGCCACATTTATTTACAATGAACAAAAAAAAACCGAAGATGCACGATCGTTCGTTTGGCTCTCTCGTCTGTGAAAAGAAGGCTTCCCGCACCGCCCTGCCTGGAAGGGGATGAGACAATGGCGCTTCCCCCCCCCCCTTCCTCCCTTCTAACTTTCAGGGAAAGGAAATATATATATATTGTAGTCAGGTGTTTTTCCCTTAAGATGAATTTGAAAGACTGTATTACTCATAAGTGATTCAAAACTAAAATATTTTTTATAAAGTGTATTTACACATATATTTACAAGTCGCCATTCGTCTTCCAAAATATTAAAAATTACTCCATACCCGCAAGTCTCCCCCCCCCCCCCTTTTTTTTTTTTTTTTTTTTTTTTTTTAGTAGCCGCGACAGGTAGGCTTGGCTGCGCTGTGACAGTATTGAATTTCACTGGGCAAACTTATTGTTTGGTGTATCTACAAAATTTAATATTTAACACACTAAAGAATTTAAACGTAGTGCTTTATATATATATGTGTGTGTGTGTGTGTGTGTGTGTATACTCTGACACTTCAAACGTTTCGTTTAATCTTTGAATATATATACTGTATAGAAGTCGCCAGCCCAGGTTAAAATTTCTAATACGGTTTTGAGGTAGTTGGTTAATTCACCGCCGCAATCGCCACCACCTCTAGGGCATCGACTTGTGGTGGTCCCTAGCGGACAAGTGTCGAACTCTTCAAACACCCCTACCCCCTCCCGTTTAACGAACTTGAGCTGCAGTGAATGATGGGTGGGGGGTGCGGGGAATGACAGCGGGCGACAGTGCTGCGCTCTAACGTGTAAATAACAACTAAGACGATACAGGGCGTTACGGCAGCGCACTGCAGCGGTGAAGTTCCCAAGCTGCTCATCATACACTTCTGAAAAAAGTAGAGTAAATCCTATCCATTCGCGACTTCTATACAGTATATATATTCAAAGCCGAAATAGAACTAAAATCATGAAATTTATCAGCATTTTAAGAAAACTTAACTCGGAACACAAAAATGTAATTTTTTTAACGTGTTGAATTATGTTAATGTAATTTGATCAGAATGAAGTTTGCGCCTAAATGGCTTGGGGGGGGAAAAAAAATTCTTGGTGCATTCTTACAACTAACTCATTTTTACAATCTTGGCGTAACTACATTTTTTAAAACACATCTACATTTAGCTATTTATTTCTATTCCGTATTTCTAGCGTTTCCCAACATACGATTATAAACATATTTTATTATAAAAAATTATATATATATATTTGAATAAGAATTTTAAATATTTTAATGTCATATATATTTAATAATACGCTATATTTATGAGTAAAATGAATTCATCAATGTAACACCGGGTGATTTTTTTTTAACGAACATTGGCTTAAAAATAAAAGTATAAAATGTTGTAATGAGTGAATTCGCAGGCGAGTAGCGAGTAGATAGAGTGAACTCGCTCAGAGAGAGCGACCGCTCAGAAGATCGTAGCGGGTCGGAAAATTCCCGAGCGCGGCTGCCCGGCGACAGCTGTGCCGGGAGAAAGTGGGTCAAGGTGGTTGGTTCGCCGCGCCGCCGCTAGATGGCACTGCAGTCGCCGGTCGCGCGCGCCGGCTTGCGTCACGGGCACAGCTGAAGACTTGAAGAGTCGTCCGTCAGTCGGAGCTCGGAGGTTTAGCATATCACGTAAGAGACGTTCATGGATTTATCTTGAATTTCTCTACTGATTCTTACACGAATGAATATATCTAAGTGGATAGTCGTTAATTTGTATGGACATCCTAAATATATAATATATAATAACAAATAACTGATATTTTGACGTGTCCACTGTGTGATACTTTTAAGATCAATAGGAAGAAAATAGGAAAGAAAAAAAAATTCATTTAAACGGCCTGGTGTACATTCGACTAATCGTGTACGAAACATGGACGTTTAAAAATGGAACAGATTACAAGACTAATGATTACATAATTGATTTTTTTTTTTTTTTTTTGCGTGTTGATCAACGATTTACAAATGAATTTTTCTAAGTCAGCCGATGTAAACAATGGAAAAATTTTGTTTACAGTCGGTTAAACAGATCCGCAGTATTGTTCAAATCATGTAACGTGAAGTTGTAGTTCGACGCTGAACTAATAACTACCTATCAAAAACGTCCTGCAATGAGAATCTGCTAGTAAATAGCAGAGTATTACGAGATATTTTAACTGTTAGCGCCATAAAAATTTGTGTACGAATAATTACATTGGAAAATAAGCCTTTAATGATGGGCTCAAAAATAAGTTTTAAAAAAAAACTGATTCAGTCAAAAATATAACATTTGGCGTAACCTCTACACTTCATAATTCTGCGAAATTAAGATACTCTTTTTCTTTGTAGTTGCACTTCAAATGCTGTGCAGTGAAGGGTGAATATTGAATATAAATTCATCCTTCCTCTTTTTTCTCTCCTGCAGTAACGCCTATCTAGTGACGATTCGCATGCGAGTTTGTTTTTATTTTTGCTCCTCTTCGCTGAACAGTATAGTATGCCACTGTCGAAATCAGGGGCGCACGGGATGAAGAAAGCGTGTAACAAAATCTTTTAGTGACTGCCACTAAGTCTCGAGCATAAAGCTGGACTCGACTCAACAATGCTCTGTCGCGTCCGTTCGTCCGTCTGTCATTCACGTGACCTCAAGCCAATCAGAAGGCCCTAAAAATTCGGTCCGTTCGTGCGTCAAAAGCTTCCCGGACGGATGAAATGAAACAAGTATAACCTCCAAAATGTTAGCAAGGTATTGCCAGAAACCGTAACAATCTTAAAAAATGTTTTGAAGCTTGTTTGTTTGTTTAGCTGCTTCCTTTAAATGATTTTAGTGTACGTTTGAACAATTTTAATTTTTAAGTGTAATGTTTGATAAAAATTTTGACCAAGAAGCGTAATTAATTACGTATTGTAAACTGAACGTATATTAATAAATATCAGAGCGGAAAAAAAAAGATTTTAATTATTTATAAGTGCTTAGTTTTCATGATCGTCAACAACGAGATAAATTTTCACCACTATTTAAGCCTTCTAGTCAGTTGGCAGGATAAAAATGTTAAAGTATCCGACGGACTGATGGGTATTTGTGAATCACCCGGCTTGACGGACGGAACTGATCATTTGAGTCCACCTTGGCGGCCAACTTTGTTATAGCTGTGGGAAATGTGTTTCGAGCTCGCGTGTTATGTGGCGCGGAGTATATAACTCACTCGAAGCATGTATTCTGCATGCATACGTTTGACCTACAGCCCGTCTGTCGCCTGGGCGCGCGGGAGTGGTAAAAACGCGGCGTCACTTCCTGGTTCGAGCCGAGAGCGAGTCAGGTCAGGGATGGGCCGCGCGTGGGAGTCCAAGTGGAGCAGGCCAGCCCGGTGCCTGCACCTCGCGGTCCTCCTGCGCCATCTTGTCGCTGCCGCCGCGCCGCCATCTTGTCGTCGCCGTCCGCGCGTGGCATACACCGGTCAAAAATAATCACGCGGTCAGACACACGTAATCGGGGGATATGACAATCAGGGGCGTAGCCGGGGGAGGAGGGGTTAGGGGTTCAACCCCTCCCCCCCTTAGCAATAAATCTTTAATTAATTTCTCATTCATCACTCAAATTTCATATTAAAATTATTAAAAATTTTACCATTACAATATATTTAAATTTAAGAACCGAAAACGGCTAAAATAGCACTATTTTACACCTTAAAATCCAAATTTTCCCGGGGGAGGACCCCCGGATCCACCGCTATAATACGGCGGGGGGGGGGGGGGGCCATGTTTCTTAACACCCCCCATACACAAATCCTGGCTACGCCACTGCTGACAATGTGTGTTTTTTCAGCAGCAGCCTCGTCAGGGGTGCATGTGTGTGTCGGTGAGGCGGGATGATAAGCGCGACGCTCGCTGGTGCTTCTAGCGCGGTTTCGCCTCTAAGCGCAAGGCTTTGAACTGACGCGCAGTCTTCTCGTAGTCACAGGACAACTGTGAATTTTGAGCGGTGACCGTAGCATTACATGGCCGAGAAATTAAGATAAAGGTGTAATGCGAGTCCCTTAAGTGTTTTCAAGAATCTGAACTGGTTTTTGTACGCCTAAAAATTACTCTGCAAAACATGCGTTTTAGCCATTTTAACTCTTCTAAATAAAATAAAAACTTAAAAAACTTTATCCGAAATCAAAAGTACTTTTCGGCCCTCAGACTACTCTTGAATGCTTTTCGTAAACAGACCACACTCGGATCTCTCGAGTAGTTTTGAAATCGCGTTGTTTTTCCTGAAGCTCTGCGCACCGTGTGTGTGCCCGGGTAGGCGGAGCCCTTAAAAAAGCAAGTGTCTAATTGGGCAGAATGCAACGCGCCCTGCAAACAGTAACATGACGCACGGTGTCATCTCAAAACTGTCCGTATCAGTTTTCGTGCAGGCGGCATCTATGTCTGTTGGTCCGTGGTGTGTGTCCCATCAGCTCCGCACAGCCCGTAGCAACCGGGCTGAGGAACATCGTGTGTGGGGTTACATACAGCAAATGGTGATACGTTCTGTTCTCCGATCTGCCGTGATTCAGGAATTCATTGTGGAACCCGATAACCGACGTGTTCTCGTCTGGAACGCAGAACAAACACACAACAACCCAGCTGTAGCCGCCTAGACTACGGCTGAGAAAGACAAGGCAGGGAGGGGGTTTTTACATTAAAACCCAACGACAGTGGGAAGCTGGTGCTTTAGCAAAGAAACATATAAATATGTAGAAGAACAAATTACTTTTATTCATAAATGCCTCTAGAGAGAAAATGGAACATATGACATACATTATATGACATAAGTACGGGTTATCAATTTATAATAGTCATGCGCTCCCGCGGGATGCGAAAACGAATAAATACAATCACTCATACAATTTAAAATAATGCAAGAATAAAACGGACATGGTGGCGAAGCGTTGGGAGTAGCAAACAAGTAATATGGGCCGCTAGGCTGAAAGCAAAATCGAGAAAGAAATTATAATGCGGCTTGACAAGAAGTGTCCAATGCCATCGTGACATGCCCATATACAACCGCAGAAATATTACGCAAAGCTACGGGCAGTACTCGGCGTGAGCAAAAGAAACTCAAATTCCAAAAAATGACCTGAAGGGTCCAACATTGATAGCTATTACGAAACATTACATTACATGGCAGAAATACAAAGGTGAAGGCGCGGCCACAACGCGCAGGCAAGAATAATACTTCATACTTAAAATAACGGAATGCTGCACAGTGCTGAACTGCTTCACAGCAATGATCTGGTATTAATCCTCTAATTATTTTGACCACTCTAATATCGTTAACAAGCTTGTATGCTTTGTTAGCTACACTCCGTAGCCACATGGTGAAAATTAGTTATCACTCCGCGTGCGTTACTTCAACTGTCGTAATTAATCACACCCGTCCAATAATGCCAACAATTGCTGAATGCTAGGTTCGATTCACTTTAAATATTGGCGACGAAACCTCCCTGTTCTCGCCTCGGTTCAAACACTCGAACGCGGCCCGACCCAAGACAAGGACAATAAAAGCTTCCTTATTTTATTTTCTCTCCGACGCCACGTCTTAAGTCACTTATCATGAACACAGCAGTTGTACGAACGCCTGCAGTGTGTTAGTATTCAAACTATGAAGTCACAAAGTTTATTATTACATAATAATATTATTCGCATGTACCAATTAAGAGAGATCAGAGGTTAATATTTATACTCATTTACTTAATTTGAGAAATAATAAACGCGTTTAATTGATATTCTCACAATATTTAACTTTGGGGATGTAAATTAGATCTTCATATGTTCCAGTTTTTAATCAGAAATGATCATTGTTAGTTTACTCAAACTTAAAATTTATCAAATATCATTATTCTTTTTTTATGTGTTTAAAAAAACATGCATATGGAGTTTTAAGGGTTTCATATTTTTCTAAGTTTGCAAAAAAAAAGTTTTTATTTATTTTTTTAATATATAAATTGTGTATTATCTAACCGTTTTCAAAGCGGTGTGTAGTATAAACAAACCACGTGACCCTGTATATGTTGTGTTGCAACGAACACCCATTGTCACACGATGCTTACAGCAGCAGTTGTTGCGTAAGAGTGAAAGGCCCTGCCAGCCACAAAGGCGAAAGACTCGCTAAGTGAAAGCGTGTAGGTCGACCTTGTGGTCATCTTCTCCGGTACAAGGCCAGACTGGACGCGCGATAACTCGCCTGCTCTGCTTCTGTAAACCCGGCGGGGTGAGCAGATTTCAGCGCTTCACAGAAAAGTAGGCGGGATGATAAAGCTAACCCCACACGATACACGTTTCCTCTAGCAGTTCTCACGCACCTATTTTCTGTTAGCGCGCCTGCTACCGTGTATAGGTAACATTGCAACACCCTTCCAAGGAGTCTGGCTCTGGGTATACAAGTTTTCATACCCGAAGTCTTAGCCAAAACCGTAACAGAATGTGTTCTATGTTCTGCTATACCTACGAGCGGAAGTCGCCAATATGGCGGACCCGCGTGTAGCTATACAAACACTTATATAGTCAATTTTGTAAATATTAGGAGACGTAACAAATAATGGTTTGCCGAATAAAACTTCATGATAGTAAAACTACCCTGGAATGTATTATTATTATAGAAATATTATTATTAAAATAATCATATATTGAAATAATCGCAAGTATTAAAATACGTAATGAAAAATGCATTAACTATTAATAACTCTTAGTCTCTACCTCATAGTAGGTATAGTAGTGGAACAGTGTGTGGCTGTGGTACTAGAAAAACAAAAGTTTTTTTTAATTTTTCTTTTATTTAAACTATATTTTAATTATTGTAAAAATAAAAATTAATGCATGACTTTTATTAGGGAACGAATGTCTATAAATTATTTTATGAATTAAAATTCACTTCATAGAAACTCACACCAACTTACCTATATGAAAATGTGAAATGATTTTCCTTCACTATAGATTTAAGTTTATTATGCGAACTGTGCGGGTTTCTTTGTCTCACTGGGTTACAAAAATTGTTATGTACAGTTTCTCAAAGTAATTAGTATAACAAATTAGTAATCAATTATCATAAATAAAATATGTGAATCGGTTGCATATTTTACTATTACAATTAAATTTGCACAATTAATACTGCGAATTAGCTAGATGAACGGTCTGATTAATGCAATAAGATATAAATAAACTACATTAAAGCAAATCAAATTTCTCTTTTGTCCTTTAAATGCTAGTTTTTGAAACTAACCTACCAATAAAAAATACAATTTCAAAATTGCTCTGTATTTTTTTTAATACTAAACCAATTTGTTATATTTTTTTGCGAGTGAAATATAGAAGATAAATATAAAAATATAATTCGCCAGGTTACATACTTTTTTAAAATAAACAGCTGCAATTTTTTTCTTTTAGTATAATGTTAAATTGACAACAACGTGTTTATCCTACCCCGATATTCTTGCTGTGGTCGGTATCTGCGTTGGTTGGTTTTCTGTTAACATTCTAGGAATCGTGTGTATGGAGTTAGTTATTTCTTCTCATCTGCTGTACAAACTTTTATGCACATTTTATACCCATGGGTACAACAGAAGGTATAGCAGAAAATGGGCATCATGTGAGAGGTTGGCTTAAGTGCCACGCTAATAGGGCAACAAAGTATGAGATTTGAGCGGTAACCATTAACATTATATGGCAGGTGCATTGCAAGTCCCTTGAGTGCTTTCAACAATCTGTAACGGATGTATCGTGCTTAAAAATTATTCTAAAAACACGCGTTGTCGCCATTCTCACCATCCTAATAATACAGGTTAGAAAATAAATACGGAAACTTAACTACTTATCTGACCTCAACGGAATTTAAAAAAAAAAAAAAAAAATGCTTTTTGTACAGTAACTCCTTTCGGATATCTTAAGCAGATTTTAAATAGCTTGGTTTTTTTTTTTCCTTCTGAATTTCTGCACGCCGTATGTATGCCCGGGCAGGCGGCGTCATTTACAGAGAAGAAAAAATTGGTTGTCTGTAAAGTCAGTTTACGGACGATAGTTTAACGTGCCAACGTCATAACAAAACGTTGAAATTATTGCATACTTTTATGAATAAAATTGAATATTTTTTATTGAATTATCACTATTTTGTATAGATACAAAGGAGGAGTGAAATGAAATCTACAATTTAATTGATAAATTTTCTTTTATTTGCACTCATTAATTCAAATATTTTTATTACTTAAACGAAAAGATTATTTTAACTATAACTTTTATACATGTTTGCTAAACTTGTTCCAATATGTGTTATTCGGTTAAATATAGGACGATGATAGGAAAAGTAGGAAACGAATGGGACTGTTTCAAGTTTAATGTGCCTCGAAAAAGTCAAATCGATGGTTGTTCCAATCGAGTGGAAGAGAGATAGATGCGGCGCAAGCGTACAATGAGCGTAACGGAACAATGTTTATAACGGGACACTTAAGTGCGTGCAGCCGGCGTTCATCGATTTATTAGACGTTGTTACGTCGAATAAGTTTAACTCTCAGAGCCTTACGGAAAGTATAACGATAAAGAAGAGAGTGGTATAACTGCATTGCTATTTGACGCAGTTATGTTGCACTTGCACTTATAAGACAACGAACAAAATTTATTTCTCAAGGCCTTGTGGCTGCGGATACGTCAATTGTACATTTATATGCATAATTCTAAAACCTCTTTTGTAAAATCACTCGACACTAAACTTTTAAATGTATATAAATTTGAAAATGCGAAAACTTAGGCCGCAGACAGCCTGGTGGGCGATAGAGCGATAAAGCAATCGCTAGCGACGAAAAAAATAAAAATTTAGACTAGTGGAAGTGTATGAAAGAGGCCAGCCACACTGACGTAGGGAGAAAAAACAAATAATGTGACTTATGAGCGATGATTGCTTCGAACTGTGCTCTTTTTTTTTTTCTTTCTGGCACGCGCTTGGCCTTGTAGAACGACCAAACAATACTCGGGTTTCTTGAGTTTGTGCTTCTGATGCATAGGCCCTTGAAGTCTTTCAAGCCTGCAATTTACAGCGTTGCACTTTTTTTATTATGGTTTAACGCAATAGATACTGAAATCAGATTGGTTTTAAATTAAAAAGGAGACCTTATAGAAAACACTACTCGCGTTTGTATTAGATGTGGAAAATAATAATGATTCCTACATATTAAAATTTTTAAAAAATATACAAAATTTTAGTTTAAAATTCTTGAAATGCGAATTACTGCCCTAAAACACACAGCATCACTGCCTGCAGCGTCGTTTGTGAGCTGACGTAGAACTACAACCAGTGTATTAAGTTTCATTTATAATGTATGAGTTTTGTTTTAAATAACTAACATTAAAATTTATAATATATATGTTGCTTCGCTTTAATTGGTAAATTGTAAGATTCGAGACGTTTAAAAATCCCTGTCATTTTAAAACAGCCTCGGCTACGCTATATTCCTAAGGTTAGCTGGAGAACCACAGGATCAAGTTGCAGCTGGTACCAAAAAAAAGTAGGGATGTCACTCGTTGAAAACTATCTCGACTATGCTATTTAAGCACAACATGGCGACGGCCGGGTCATTGCACAGGTTATCTAATTGAACATACAAACGGGGGGTTTTCAGAATTCAGTAGGAATTTTCAAATGCAGTTTATCAGGGTAAATGAAGGAATATCTCTCAGTGTTGAAAAACATAACTTTTGGAATTCTATTTTGAAGTGAAAACTTCTATAGGAAGGTTTGGATAGGGAGTAAATTCATGTAAGTCGTCATCGACATGGTCACGTGACGTCAGCTGTGAATGTATGTGTGTGTGTATGTATATATATATATATATATATATATATATATATATATATACACACATACATACTCATGGTGCGCGCGCAGCCAGTACACATAACCACCCTCCCTTTTTTTTCTATGCACATAACACATGTCGACAAGTAATGCACACGACATATACCAATACATATTTTATTAATACGCGTCTTCAGTCCCTGTACATCAGTGATGTGCATATGTGAATCGAATGTGTGTATGTAGTAAAATGTGAGTATAAAATATGTTAATATTCTCATATAGATATATAGTTTGAATAACGAAGAAACCGGAGTCTTTGTAGCAATATAACCTAAAAATTAAGAACATCATTATTTATTATTTTAATACCTACAATTACTATGCAATGCGTATTTTATAGTAATTTAGGAGTTATTTTACTAACGCGATAAAACAAATTTGTTGTGTGATAATATTTTTTTCGTAAAAATTGCGAAAAAGTCTCTGATTTTTATCAAATATTAATTTGGATATCCAAAAATAACAACTGTTTGTTTATAGTTTTAAATTTTCACTTCTTTCGGCAGTCCTCATGACTGCTTTGAATTTTTTTTTTTTTTTTTTTTCATGGGAAAGCCGCGGCTCTTACAATTTACGCTTTCATTTGGATTGGCCGAGAAGCGAACGTGCTGCCAGCACTGCAGCGAGAATTTCCCGATGGCGACCCCACAATAGCTCAGTTTATCGCGAATGCACTGTATTTACAGACAGTGGTTATCGCTCCGTCAACACGGATAGCAACAGAGCGATAGCGAATGGAAGGTAGAGAAAAACGATGAACGTCTCGTGTGAAAACCCAGCATTTGTAAAGTTATTTTGAAAAGTGATACGGGAGAAGTTAAGATCCACACATCGTCAGGTACATGCCCAAAAAAAATGCGCGTCGGTGCAACATTGGAATTTGGCTTTTGCGAAGCATAAAAAAAGGGATTTTTACCGCATTAATGTGGCTGGCCTAGCACAACCAACCCTTACCATAATTCACGATCTCTTAGACCTGCAGGGGAGAAAGCGTAATTCTGAAATGACAGAATTTTGACGTGTAACCAAGTTCGATTACATTTTAAATTTAGGTCTCAGAGTCGGTATCATAGTGGTTCGTAGCCAACTATAAAACTTTGAATGTTCCTTCGTGACGTGAGAAAAACATTTTATTTATTTATTTATTTTTTATGTTACCTACGTCCTTGTGGACCGTACGTAATACAAGTTGAAAAGATTTGTAGTCTGAGCGGGAGCTGCTCAGTAGATAAAAACGTTGGGCGGACAACAGCGCGTCGAGATATTAGCCAATGAGAGAGTTGACGCTGGCGAACCACGTGACGTCGCCTGTGTCGGAGAAAAGGAAGCACAACTTTTTATAGTTCAAGCGAGGATGCGCGCGAACAGTTGAGGTTGAAATGTTCATAGTGTTGCGAGGCTGCTAGAGATGAGGCTGACCGGCGCGCCAGTCTGCGGGATTCTTCGGGGAACCAACCCCCCTTCCCCTCTTTCCTGGAGCGGGCTTGATACAGGTACAAGGACCTTCTATTAGCAGCCGCTTGCTGCCAACCCCCTCCCCCCTCCCATTTCCCGACGCCCAGATCCTTTCCATGGAGTCCAGTTGCTTCTCTGTCTCTCTGGAGGGTTCGGCAGATTCCCAAAGACACGTCTGGAGAAGTGGCGTAACTAGGACGCCATTGTTCTTGCAGCTTCGAGTGTTGAGTCGGGGGACTCTTTGATGGCGTGACACTTTCGGAGGTCTACGAGACCTTTCCATGGCGGGACCTTTCCAGGCATGAAAGAGGGGCTGACCTATGAGCTAGAGCGAAGTGAAGAGGGCGTGAGTGATCCCCTTGGCGAGCGATAGCAGGCGACGAGAGACGGGCTTCCTGTGCGGAGATAGGAGCACCTGGGACGGTGTTGCAGCGCAGTGGACAAATGAGTATTGAGAGGCAGTGTGTTGTAACAGAGGTGCGTGGTAACAACTGTCGAGCCGAGCTCCAGTGGGGAGTAAATAGTGGACTCATTCAAGTGTAATTAGTTTGTGGACAGTCCTTCAGATTGTTGTACTATAGGAAATAGTGTCATTTGATAATAAATAAGAACTTAGTTAGTTGATTTGTCCTTTCCGGACATGTATGCACACTCGAAACAATAGTAACAACAATAGTAATAATATAACTAATACGTGTTATTTTTACTACTTGCAGGGACACTTATTTTAAGGATGTTTTGGAAGAAGTTTGTTGACAAAATAAAGTTTTCTTTGTTCGTCACTTTTTTCTGTTTGAACACACGCGTATTTACAGCTAAACGGACGAAGCGCCAGCAAGTAGCACGAATGTGCCGCTCGCAGCTAGTGATTACTCTTCGCTATATTGCAAAAAAAAAAAAAAAAGACAGATGACATTCGTCGACGCGCAATTGTGAAACACACAGTAGAACTGTCAAAACTGATGAAAAGCGTGTGCCTTTGTGAACACACGCCCGTGCTCATGTCATTGTTTTCCATCAGCAAAATTCCACAGTTACGTCGACAATCCAATGGCAGTCCCGTGCGCAGAATACAAAGAGTCGGTGTGTTAGTGCACGTTGTGTACGCGCGCACGCGGTCGATGTTTAGCGGTCGCGTAGTAGCTTCCCACGCACGCGCATGCGCTGTCGCTCGCCGGACCGCGAGATTGGAAAAACACGTCACGTTTCGCCCTGCAGTTCCCTCGGCTCCCAGCTGGGCTGCGCTGTCCGCGCATGCGCCGTGGTGCGCTGTGATGTGGGCGGAGCCAGTTGTCACACGGCGGGCAGCGGGGAGCGGAGACGGACGTGTTGTGCGACAACGGACAATCGCGTCTCGCTTCCCCCCGACGGATCGCAGCCCCCAAACGGGAATCGTTTTCACAGACGAGAAAGCCAAACGCCAAATCGTGCATCTTCGGTTTTTTTTTGTTCATTGTAAAAAAATATGGCGGTGTTGATAAAAGGATAAGTACTAATGGTCAATTAGGTTAGGTTAGCTACACTATAAATACTTTAAAACATTGTGGACGGTTGATTTGGTTAGGATAGTTACATTAAAGATACGGAAAAAAGCATGAACTTCGGGGAACTTAGCGTTTTGGCTCTCTCGTCTGTGAAAAGAAGGCTTCCCCCCCCCCCCCCAAGCCATGGCCCCCACATTCGATTACGGGCCCTGGACCTAGGATCGGAGACAACCCCCCCCCTCCCAGCACACACACACACATACACACACAATTTCACAGTTACGCGCTACATTATAATTTCATGGTTATTTCTTACCTACACTCTTTTTGGAATGTTATTTAACCCGAAAATACAGGGTATAATTATGGTTACTATATTATATAAGTCCAAACTAAGCTTTCTTTATAAGATTATTTTACTTTAAAATAACCACAGCAAGTATTTATATTTATTTCACACACTAAGATAACAATGAAAATAGTTACAGAAAAATAAAATTAGATGTAGTTGTGTAAAATTTTCATTGGATTTTAAAAAAAATCAATTTTTTTTTAGTTTGTAAAAATTATAATAGTTAAACTTTTAAAAATAAACGGAACTGGGCCCATGTCTCAAGCACAATAACTCAATTATAGCTATATTACTAGTAGTGAATTAAAAAAAATATATAATTTATGTGTGGTTAAAGCACATAGTTTCTCAGATAACGACTTACCTTCAGAATAGTTACCGGGGGAATGAAGAAACCCCTTTCTGAAGTTAAAAAAAAAAAAAAAAAAAAAAACAAGGAGAATGGCCCCGTATTTAGAAGAAGAAAAATTGTAACTGATACTCATAAACTATTGTTCCAATTAGACGCGTTGTGAAAAAAGGATGAGTGAATTTTTACGATGCGCGCGCAGCCGGAAACATAAATTGACAGATCAAAAAATTCTACATACAAATAAAAAATACATATGTGCTTTTAAATCATATACTTAAATGATTTACATTAAATACTGATCCAAATAATTAAAAACATTTGTATGTTGTGAATGACAGTGATCGGAATTGTGTTTAAAAACTTTTTTCAAGTGTATTATATAAGTTCCCGTATGTGTACTTTTATTTGAATTATAAATTATAACTTTATTATTTAATAAATTATTGAAATTAATAAATTAGAATGAAAATTTACCATAAATTCTCAAAATACTACATGACCTACATACATTGCTTGTTGAATTCTTCGTAGTATTGAACCCGACGAGTATAATATTTATACAAATAATGATGACAGCAACAGTAATAACCCAACATCATATGTAGTTTTGTTTTGGCTCATTTATATTTGTGTTGAAAAGGTTTGTTTCCAAACAACACCCCGACCATATCCCACACAAAAATAATTTTCTAGCTTTTGGCCATGGTAATACATGAGTATTGAGTTATGAAGTGTTTGGTTAAACTGAATCAGAAAAGAGACAGGCAATGGTTTTTCATCGATATACATAAGAAACATTTTAACTATAAACAGTAAAATATATTTGCGAAGTACGCTGGTTACGAATCATCCAGGGATCTTCGTAAATTTATGGATACTAGGTTCACTTGCTTTAAAACATAAATCCACAAGAATAAACTTGGTACACAAGAAAAACATTCGAAAGCTGATTAGGACTGTTGTAAAAACACGCATATTTCTTATACGTTAGTGTATCCATTTAAACAGAACTCGGAAGTAGAAATACGGAGTTGTTTCTACAATACCGTTATCCGTAAATTGAGAAAATATATATTTTTTTTAATCTTTGTTGAATAGCCCGTAATTTTACTGTATTTTCTAACAGTGAACAGTTGAAAGTATTTAATTTTTTTTTTCTTTCTGAGGTTCGGACATTCTGTAATCAGACACCAATCAGGTTTTTTTTGATGTGACAACGTCTAATAAATCGATGAACGCCGGCTGCACGCACGACAAAGTGTCCCGTTACGCACATTGTTCCGTTACGATGTGTCCCGTTACGCTCATTGTTCCGTTACGCTGTGTTCCGTTACGCTGTGTTCCGTTACGCTGTGTTCCGTTACGCTGTCGGCGAGTGCAGTAATAATAGGTTATGTTACAATTGACTAAAAAATTATGGTGATTCATATAATTGATGATAGATATTTGATTACAGTTTATTTATATGAAAACTTGTTCATAATTATATTTAAACTTAATAGCTAAACGCCAGTATTTTAAAATTAATTACAAGTCATCTACACGTGAACTGTTTCGTCGACAGTTTATAAAGTGAAGTGAAAAGTTAATGTGGTTTTCATTGCTTATTACAACAATTTCGGCAATAAAGGTTAATTATTCTTGCATTTTAAAAATCTGATTACTAGTATAATTTCAAGTATTTATTCTTTTATTATTAAAATAAAAATGATTGAATTTTATTCATAAAAGTATGCAATCATTTCGTCAATGTTTTGTTATGACGTTGTCAAGTTAAACTATCGTCCGTAAACCGGCTTTACAGACAACCAATTGTTTTTTTCCGGGTGGGTTCCGGTTGTTGACCTTGAGCGCTTTGTCGCATCACTGCTCTGCCCGCGTTTTTAGTTCGCTCTGAGTTTATCGTTACAGTTTATTTTCATTTCAGTACAGTGGTTCCTGTTTTATAACAGGTTGCTTTTCACGTTTGTTATTCGTATTAACACCATATTGACGTTCAATTATACGGCAAAATCGCTAATCCGGGATAACCGTGGTCACCGAACGCGCAGAATTATAGACCTTTCACTGTAATGCCCCTTCAGTTTTTCCTATGAAATTGATCAAAAGAAAAAAAAAACACACGATTTGAAAATTGTTCAAGATATCCGAGTAGTGTCTGTTTACGAAAAAAGCATATAAGAATACGCTAAGGGGGAAGTAATAGTTCTGTTTCGGTCTTTAGATTTTAAACTGTATTTTAAGAAGAGTGTAAATGGTCTAAACGCGTGTTTTCAGAATAATTAATTAGGCATGAAACTACCGCTAAAGATTCTTGAAAGAACTCGAGAGACCTGGATTTCACATTAATCTTCATTTCTCCGCCATATAATGATATGGTTTATCACTTTTAGTTGCTCTGTGCATGAGGAGAAGGCTAAACAGAAGCCAACGTATTATCATCCCGCCTCACGAACATAAAATACACCCCTGACTAGGCGGGGCCCTTAAATGATTAATTCAAATTCTTGGGGGGAAAATGCTCATTGCACTACAAACCCATCTTTCCCAGAAGTCCTCACTCAGACTATTATATTATAGCGTGTCTTAGGCAAGGCGCACACTTGCTGCAAAAGTTATCGTAATGCCGCGTCATTTCTAATCTGCGTTCTATCGGCGTCATATCTGCGTTCTATCGGCGATGATTCACAGGATCCCCATCGTTCAGGCACAGCGACAATCTCTCATTTGCCACCAACCGAGATGGATCGTACACACGTTCAAATTATTATCATGATTATAAAGTTCATAAACAATTGTACGTACTGATTGCATTTTTTTCCCCCCTTGCTCCGTCGTTTGACTGATATTTTCAACAAAGACTTCAGCAATCCTTTCCCACGCCAACTGTTTCTTTGATCTGTGTCCTTGCAATCCTCATTACTCACGTTCCAAATAACAGGACGCATTTTTTACCTCACCGATAAACAGTTCTACGTCCGCACTTTCCCCAGACGTGTTCGTTGCGAAGACTTCGCAAGCTAACTCGCCCGACAGTACGTTGAGTACGGCCAGGTAGGAGTAACAGGCGATTTGCCTAAACATGAATTCGTTACGGCGAATTGCCTCAAGTCATTTCGCCTAAAGGCGTTTTGCCTAACGTCGAATTGCCTAACAGCTATTTGCTTAAAGGCGATTTGCCTAACGGCGTTTTGCCTAACTCCTATTTGCCTAAAATGTTACTATGATGACAGAACCTCGTTTTGCCTAACGTTGTTTTGCCTAACTGCGAATTGCCTAACGGCGAATTGCCTAACCGCGTTTTGTCTAATGGCATATTGCCTAACGGCGTTTTGCCTAACTACGATTTGGCCAAAGGCGTTTTGCCTAATGGCGATTTGCCTAACGGCGTTTTGCCTAACCTAACGGCGTTTTGCCAATCAGCGGTTTGCCTAACGGTGATTTGCCTAACCGCGATATACCTAACGGCGTTTTGCCTAACGCCGAATTGCCTAATGGCGTTTTGCCTAATGGCGTTTTGCCTAAAAGAGGAAAAAGCGTTTTGCCTGACGGCGAATTGCCTAATGGCGATTAGCCTAACGGCGTTTTGCCTAACGTCGTTTTGCCTAACTCCTATTTGGCCAACGGTGTTTTGCCTAACGTCGATTTTCCTAACGGCGTTTTGCCTAACGGCGTTTTGCCTAAAATTAGGCAAAACGCCTTTAGGCAAAACGACACATGCCCCCAGGTACCGCGGTGGGTAACAAATGACGCGCGTCCCACAGGAACGCGCGACCATCTCGATAGCTATCGAGAGTGACGCAGATATCGGCGTCACGTGTGAATCGAACAGCGATTCCTTTGTAATTCTTCCCGTCCGTTTGGGAATGGCGCAGCGTCCAGCGTCCTTCTGCAGCGGGCGTGCACTGGGCCTGGCTGTACGCATGCGCGGCCTAAAGCGCCCCCACACGGATATGCTCGCACGACATGGCTCGGCGCATAGGCCGCTACCACAGACTACACGAGCATGCTCGTCTCTGTTCTCTATAAAGTCAGTCGGTGTTGTACTTGCGCAACGGTTGCAAGTAGCATTGCACTGTTGGGCGGATTATTTTGTTTGGATGTTTCAATTTTTTTTTTCAGTTCACGATGAAAGCTTGCACGTAGGCTAAATTGTCAAATATTTTTCTCCACAAAGTCGACGTCGGCGTCTGGAAACATTTATCTGGCTTTTTTTCACTATCTGTTCGTGGCACTCTCGCTTGATATGCCTATTGACATATTCATTACTCCTTATATCCCACACTGGTCGAAAATTAAGATTTAAATTTATTAACTTCTCCCAAAAAAAACCTTATTGCAATTAGAAGACATGACAGTGCGACAACAGACAGCGTAATCACTGCTGGCTCGGGGCGAGCATGTTGGGACCTGCCACTCACTGGCGGATATGCTCGGTTCAGGGCTCGGCTCGGAGGGAACTGCCATCGCTCGGTCTGACAGAGGCCGGACCAGCCCACATTTCAGCCTTCATTTCACAGACGAGAGAGCCACACCCGAAGTTCCCCGAAGTTCATGCTCGCTTGTTTTTTTTTTCGTTCTATCTCATTGTATAAACCGCCGTGGCATTAAATTTTGCGGTCGATTAGGATAGGTTAGCTACATTATAAATACTTTAAAACATTGTGGACGGTTGGTTATATTAGGTAAGTATCTATAGCTACATTAAAAATACAGTAAAATCATTTTATGGTTGCTTAGCAAATAACTTTTTAATATGTAGCTATCCAGGGCTAGGAAACCGTTTACATGATTTCACAGTATCTTTAATGTAGCTATCCTAACCAAATCAACCGTCCACAATGTTTTAAAGTATTTATAATGTAGCTAACCTAACCTAATTGACCATTAGTTAACATGAGTTGTCCAAAATAAACATTCACGGACACACGGCAAACGAAAAAAAAATGGCGGCGTACAAATGAATACCGTTGCCTTGTTTATGGTCTTTCCTTTTATCAACACCGCCATAGTTATTTACAATGAACAAAAAAAACAACCGAAGATGCACGATCGGGTGTTTGGCTCTCTCGTCTGTGAAAAGAAGGCTTCCCGCGGAGAGCTGTCTGGCGACGGACGGAGCGAAGCAGACGGCGCGCTGCTTCGTGCCGTGACGCAACTGTAAACACGACGCGTTAATCACAACGCGCCCTGACGTGCTCTCGCCGAGCGTCTGCGCTGCGCCATTGTTCTTCGCTCGCGTAACGTCATCGGGAGTTGACAAGTCGTGCGCGGCCACACCCTGCCGTCTTCGATCCATCCGTGAATTCCTTCTTTTTTTTTAAATTATTTATTCAAAGTTTGACGCGAAAGTGCAGCTAAGTGCATTAATGAAATATTTAGTTTATTTTCCGCGTAACGCGGAAACGAAAAGGCTCAGGGATATATGTAGGCTTGCGGGAGGCTGTACTATCAATCAGTGAGATAACGCATAGGCCTGTGCTCAGTGCTGACGGACTAAAGAAATGTTATCAGTATGAACGTAGGTAAAAATATTTTTTTACTATTATATTAGAAAATAAAAATTGTAAAATTAAATTAGCAGTGTGATTCGTTGTAATTTTTCTTACACACGTACTTACTAATGATCATCTAAAATCAAAGGTAAAAACGCCCAAGGCCGTTATGCAACTACACGGAAATGTAAAAACGGAAACGGATCCGGACACGCAAGACAGTTACGTTTCACTATCCGTCTATCGCTTCTCCGATGCATGAAAACTTAATAAACGGCCACCAATGTAATTAAACTTAACTGTTACGAAAATTTAAATTTAACTAAAAAGAAAATTTTGAGATCCGAGAGCAAAACACGCCCAGGATTCACACACACATATATACACATATATATGTATGTGTGTATATTATATATATGTATATAGTACATATTCTTGTACTTGAAACAATTATTCTCACAGTTTTTAAAACGTAAACAATCTTGGCAACCTCCGCAGTCAAATGCTCGGCTCCTATTGTTCGGAGTAACGTAAACGGATGACTTGATGTAAGTTTTTGGACATACGCCATTGCTAAGAACTTTTTCTGTTGAAGAAAAACTAAAAAATAATTAATAATTAATAAATAAATAAAAAACCAAAAAGACAAAAAACACAAAGTTCTTAGCAATGGCGTATGTCCAAAAATTTACATCAAGTCATACTCTCCCATTGCACAAATCTTTCAAAGATAATGTAAACGGATGAGCTGAACATTGTCAAGCTAATCCGTACGCGTCCGCGTCCGCACGCGTTTCGTTGTAGATATTCCGTTCCGTGAGATCCATCTACTTTTCCGTGTCATCGTAGAATGGGCCTAATTTAAATGAAAATCTTAAGAGCATCTCAGACGATCTGTTAAGCCAATATTATTGTGATGCATCGTTCGCGAGCGGGGAAGAAGGTCTCTCGTGCTCGTTCCTAGACGCTACTAACGAACTTTCACTGCAGCCGCTGTAGCAACTCGCCAGAGGGAAGAGTTCATCCGAGTGCGAACAGCTGCGATTACGTCGCTCCCTGTTCGAGGCCTGCCGCGTTCGCGCAGTCGCGTCCGTCCTGTCCGACCATGCCGTCCGACGCATTCAGGAAGCCTACAACTCACGTAGTTTCCGATTTTTTTTTTCCTAACCTAACTAAAACTAAGTGTATTTTGGAGGGGTCCGGGTTAGGGAGGGACCTAGGTGCGTCTCAGGCCGAAGCCTATACGCCTAGTCATGCTGGGATTAGCCATGCAGGGAGAGGGTCGCATGCATCATGTGCTAGGAGGGGATTGGCCAGCCATGGCAGCGATTGGCGCCATGACTAACTCCCCTCACTCTTAAATCTAGACTATAACTAGAGATAGGTTGGGCCCAGGTAAAACCTGCATAGACACAGGGAAAACCCTGGGCACATTCATGCTGGATGCAAATTGGCATGCATTACGTGTAGGAATTTACAGGAGACAGAGGATGGTCTGGATGAAGTGTTGGACAGAGTAGAAAAGAGTCTACCATGCGGGGGTTGGGCACTTGGACTCGTGGTCCGCTTTGCTTTTTATCCAGGACTGGATTCAGTGACCAGGGACGCAAGCGCCCCTTTCCGTTCTCTGCAAGAATTTCCGAAGATTTCCGAAGATTTCCGAAGTTTTGCGTTTTGGTATGAACGCCACTTCAGCCGCTAAATCAGAAGTTTCCAATGAAAACAAGCATGTTGTGACTGACCTAACCTAACCCAACCCTTCGATTTTTTTTTAATTTCAATTTTTGAGAGAAATCCGAAGTTGCACGAACGTGGTAGGGAACCGAAAACACGTGAGTTGTAGGCTTCCCGACGCATTCACATGTCTGGTGAGTTTGGTTCACGCAATAATACATAGAGGGCAGCTCTGTAGATTTATATGGCTATTTATCTTGAGAAGCCTAAGATGTCCATCAAGTTCTGTCCCTGCCCGAACACGCCCGAATATTCACCTTCGGCCAACCTCGGGATTTGTTTTAATTTTTGCGCAGGAAAAATGAATTCGAATATTAAAAGTGGTCGGTTAGGTTAGCTACATTAAAACACTTTAAAACACTATGGACGGTTAGTTAGGTTAGTATAGCTACATTAAAAATAAACAGAGAAATATAAATATATATAAATAAACCCGAGGTTGGCCGAAGGTGAATATTCGGGCGTGTTCGGGCAGGGACAGAACTTGATGTACATCTTAGGCTTCCCATTTATCTTGATATGAATTTGAATAAAGCTCTATGTATGAATATATGAAGTGAAACTTCTTCGCTGAGGGAGCTACAGTTTTCGCATGAGGGAAACAGATACGGGGTGGGGGAACTTGTTGAGGAGAGGAATAGTTAGGTACCTGGTGGGGGAACCGGTGACGTCTGGGAGAGGTAGAAATGACGCAGCATACTTGCACACTTGCATATTAGCACACTTGTATACACGCATACTTGCATATTAGCACACTTGCATATTAGCACACTTGCATATTAGCACACTTGCATATTAGCACACTTGCATATTAGCACACTTGCATATTAGCACACTTGCATATTAGCACACTTGCATAATTGCACGTTTGCATACTTACACACTTTCATACTTATATACCTTACAACTGCATACTTGCATTCTTGCGAAGTAGTATAATTTAGCGCTCGCATACTTGCATGTATTTTTCTTTTGATAAGCGACCTCAGCCAAAGAGAATTAATTATGTTTCCTATTCCTAATAATATAACCAGCAAGAAGTTACACTTTTGTCGTGCGTGTGCACTCCACATACACATATTTTTTTTTTTAAATAAGAGTTTAAAATATTGTTACGAGTTGGGGGGGGGGGGGACGGTTTCGTAAGGATAGCTGAATTTATTTTACACAGTTTGATTTGCTACTTATTTTTACATTACTACACTTAATGTCTGTTCACAAATCACTAAGTATCTGTCTAGTCTACTGTGGTTCGCCTCTCACCAAGCGCCAGTCAACACAAACACACACAGTCAACAAACCTTTTTTTTACATGCCTACACAAGCACGTTTATAATTTTACTAACATTTTCGGATACTTCAATTACATGTCCGTTTTAAAGCCGCTTAACGATTCAGTTACTATTTTTCTGATTTTCAAGTCTTTTTGTATGTGAAATTTAGCAATCGATTTTTAAACATCTTGATGAGATTATGTCAGAGACATGTGGCAAGTTTCAGGTTTGTCTCAGTTTCCTTTCAGCTGATCATATTCGTACCGAAATGATAGACAAGAAAGCGAGCGAATAAGAACGTGTTTAATAAAAAAAACATGACCAATTTACAATTGTAGCTTACAAACTTGTAGCTGACACTTATTTTTAACTACTAATTTTTTTTACCTAGCTCACATCTTCGGTAGTTTACATTTACACGCAGGGCCGGCGCGTCCATATAGGCGAACTAGGCAACCGCCTAGGGCGCCAAGTAGCTGGGGGCGGCGCAGCACGACACATAACAGCTGATACAATATGTTTATAACAATTATTGAAACTAGATGAAAATGGATTTTTGTAACACTTTGGAATGTTTATATTGATATAAGTAATTATTTAAAGTCCCCGGTGACCTGTTTATAATTTGTAATAAGTAAAAAAAAAAAAAAAAAAACAAGCCTACTTACATTTGATTGTTGACAAAATCTTAGGCTTACGTGATGTATTTTGAGGCAAGGAAAATTTTTTTTGGGGTGTCCGGCCCGGGGAAGGGGGGGGGGGGGGTGGCTATAAGGTTTTTCGCCTAGGGCGCCAATTTACCTTGCACCGGCCCTGTTTACACGTATACTAAAAATTGGCCTAGAAATATATGCTACTCGTAAATTAATTAAATGAAGTTATGTGGCTAATACTTGATAGTTACAAGCATGGGCGTAGATCCCGGGGGGGCCAGGGGGCCCGGGCCCCCCCTGGAATTAATGGGCCCCTCCTTGGGGGGGCCCACTTCGTGATTTTAAAGTTAATGGTGTACACAACATATATATATATATATATTATATTATTATTTACAACGACGACAGACACTTTGACATGCTTTACATTCCTACCTTCGAGTTCCGTAGTTATTTTCCCTTACCCCTTCTGCGAAAGCCATGGTATGGAGTTTTCCAGTGAGAACTTTGAAACCCTTAATTCCTAGAAACCGTTCATTCCAAAGGACGAAGCTAGGGTAGGGTTCCGTTAGCATTTCCTCCCCATTGATACCCACACTACCTTGTCCTCTGAAACGACAGTATTATAGGTTTCAGGTAGTCTGTTTTTTAAGTGGTTTTGCTCTCGTGTGCGCCAGTCTTCTGCTTTCTTGGCAAACATCAACATGGATAATTTCGTGACGCGGAAGAAACGGAAAACAGAATCTGATTCTCACCTGGTAAGCTTGATTGTTTTATAAGTAGTGACTATTATTTAGGTAATATATTTTATTTAAGTGATTATGTAACGTTATTTTTTCCAGTAAATAAACAACTTAATACTTTAACAGTAATTATAGCAGAATTTAGTTTATTTACGAACTGAAACTTATATACCATTACTGGAATTTTTTTTAGCTCATCTCCATTCTGTAAGGCTAGCTGCTCTGTACGTTACATGTGAATATACAGGGAATAATTTTTTTCCTCGTCAATATGGAATTTAAAATCACTCCCCTTTTATTATCAAACGATAATTTTCACAATTCATGGCCGATAATCACTTTATAACATTTGTTATTTGATAACTGCAACACTGCACGAGTAAACAAAAGTAAGATTGAGAAAGAAGTATTTAAACGTTACACATCCGTATTTAAGTTAATAAGGAAGCAAACGCGTCTCTTTAATAACTAATCAAGCGGTATATTTTAACTAAATAATATTCACTGCCAAAATACTGATTATACTAAAAATAAGCCGAGAAATGTATGTGGTTCAATTAGCTGTAGAATAAATTTCATAGTTCTATCTACGAGATTTTTCATTTGTGTCATTAAGTTTTTTTTTTCTTTTTTACCTGGTTGATGCCTTTACTAAATAAAAGAGTCTTTAAGGGTTTTAATATGATTCGATCGTTCATTTGATGTTGATCCGTTTATTAGCTTTGGAGCTTTGGGTTTTTACGGCGCATCAAAAACTGTGAACAAAGAATTTCACGAACAGCATTTGAATCGCAGTAATTATGTGATGTGGCATAAAAAAACCTGACAAAGTGCGAGTCGAACTCGCGCACGAAGGGTTCCGTACCATTATCTATAAAAACGGCAAAAAAAATCATGTCTGTTGTATGGGATTGGGAGCCCCACTTAAATATTTATTTTATTCTGTTTTAGAATTTCTTGTTATAGCGGCAACAGAAATACATCATTTGTGAAATTTTATTCTGTTTTCACGTTTGTTGTATGGGATCCCCCTTAAAAATTTGTTTTATTTTAATTTAATCATTTATTTTAAAGTGAATATATAACTAAATATTCTGTGAATATTTCAAGCGTCTACCTGTTGCCGTTTTCAATATCAAGCAAAAACGAACAAAAAAATCACGTTGGTTGCATGGGAGCCTCCTTAAATATTTATTTTACTATGTTTTTAGTATTTGTGTCTAACTATCACGGTTCATGAGATACAGCCTGGTGGCAGACGGACAGACAGACGGACGGACAGCGTTATATTCACGTATATTATTTTAATAGATTTTTTCATGGATATTTTATGTATTTAGGTTAGCAAATTATACAAACATGTTTGAGAGATCATTTCTTATAGTCATTAATTAATAATTACTAAAACATATGTTGCTCTGCTTTATTGTTAATATCACTTACGTAAAAATAAAGTGTATAACATACGAGCTTATCATCCAGAGAAGACTTGTTTCGGTTGACCTCTAGCGCAAAATTCTTAAACCACAGAATTCACGGGCCCCCCCTGGAAATCCTACAGATTTGCGCCCATGGTTACAAGTGTGGTTATGATAACCACTTCTTGCAAGTTACAATTATTGTACCATCTATAACACTTCTCACACAGAACTAAATATTTATTTTGTAAACAGTAAATTTGAAAAAAAAATCATGCAACGCTTGTTCATAAAAAATGTAAATAAAAAAAGTTTTTTTTTTGCAATATTGTTAGTTGGCAAGACTTGAAATTTTCTGAAACAGGCTTCAGTGGTGCATATAGGATTTTTTTTTGGGGGGAAGGGGGATTTTCAAAAAACAAAATAGAAAAATGTAAAATTTTAACATGTGCATCAAAAAGAATTACGTAACTATTATAACTATTGACACTAGTACACTGACGAATGGGCCTACACGAGTAGCCGTGTGTGACGTGGATTCTCACGCAGCAACATACTGTCTTCACTCATATTTTGTACATCGAGTTGTTTCGTTAACAAGGTCCGCGTGACCAATCTGCCGGTAGAAGGAGGAGGGAGTCTTGTAGGAGGACGTAACTGCCTCGCAGGTGCGTGGGTCATGACATGCTCGGACATGTTGTTCGCGCCTGACAAACCTGCGCGTATGGGACGCTGCCGTGTTCGTTTGCAGGGGAGAAGGTGGGGGAAGAGAGAGAAAAACAAAACTCCGTCGATGGCAGGGGAACAACGGAATGGAAAATGTCACGTATCGTGGATGATAAGAGCGGCTGGGCGAATGGTAGTTCGGGGAGGGGGGAGGGGTAGCACGGTCCACACGCGCGGTACGAATGTCGGCTTAGCGGAGAGGGGAAGTCAGTTATTGAGTAGTGGGCGGTGGTGGGGGTATGTGCGCCCCTGGAGAGGAGAGGGAAAGGTGGGCGAAGTTTGGCAACGCCGCGGTGCGCGTGGGAGCTGTTGCCATGACGACGGTGGGGGGTTGCCTAGCTTTGGTTGTGGAGGGGAGACTGCGAACTTGCAGCGGCCCCACCTTTCAGACAGGAAAGGAAAAAAAAAAAAAACCGAAAAGCTGCAGGGTTGGAAGGGGGCAATATCGAGAACACAAATGAGATAAACGGAATTAAAGCATCCGCGTTCGCGGGATTGCTATGTGCTCAGAAAGCGAACCCCCCCCCCCCCCCTTTTTTTTTCCTTCTTTTTCAAACTCCTCACGTTGTGATTCTTTTTTTTTTTTTTTTTTTTTTCACCGAAATCACTTCAGTCAAATGGCCGATTATTTTCCTAACAACCTTTGACTAGTTCATTGTCTGATACCGTTTCAAAAACGCTATCCGTGAGGTGCTAAACTCAAATGTTATGAAGGGGAAAAAAAATTTCTATGAAACATCCGTTCAAAATCATAGGTTGCGTTGTATCTGCACAAAAGCACCGAAGCCGGAAAACATAACAACAAAAATTTTGTTTGATATTTCAAAACAAAAAGGTTCGTGTACTTATAAATGCACGTTAGAAGTTATACTTCTGTTTGATTTGTCACTTGACTATTTTGAAATTAATAGTAACAAAAATTAAACAAATAAATACTCGGTTAGTCAATATTAATATAAACATGTGTATAAAAATTATTATTTAGTTTGGTAAAATTATCGAGATTAATTTTAATTAGAAATGAAAATCAATGAATATGCAAAATTTTATTCTAATTTATCATTTTGAATTAATTATTAAATAATAATTTAATATATAAATAAATTATACATACGGGAACATAACCTCACTTATAATAATACACTTGAAAATACAATTTAAAAAGTTTATATTTAAACACAATTTATATTACTAATATTCACAATAAATATTCATTTTTTTTTATAATATGGACCAGTATTCAATACCCATTATAAATGTGTGAATGCTACTCACATGTAGTTACACATGAGCCGCTAGAATTCGTTACCCGACTATCGAATCATTCGATTTGCATAGCGAAAGGTTAACCTAGATAATTAATCGCCTCCGATAAAAACGAAAAAAGAATTGAAAAAATTCTAAACCCCGGCTTGGGCCTAATTTTTGACAAGGAATTTTAATAAAATACTACCCACCTTGTAAAATTCATTAAAAATTTACTATATAGTTTCGGCACAAATTAGATTACTATAAATTATTAAGTATTAAAGGATAGTTGTATCTACTATTATAAAGTTTTATTTTTATTGCCTATGCTAATTTCCTAACAAACATAATTAATTTAATATTACTTTACGTAAAATAGTATGAAATAATCCATTATATACATATATATCTCCACCTTTTTATATTTCTTGATCTATATATCCTCTATATACATATATATTTATATCTCTATATATTTCCTTATCTATCTTTATCTTTCTTTTATATTTACATAATTCAATTCATTTTTTCATGCGTGCGCATTCATACACGAACTGCCGCTAAACTAAATTTAATAAGAACATTTGTTGAAACGTCTTGCGTGCCACTTTTTGTAAAATTGTTGTGATAACTCAGAAACCTTCGCGTGCATACACATTGCAACTCACAAAAGTTCCATCGCAATCGGATAAATGTTATAGGAACGCATACCGGACAAACAAACAAACGTTCTTCTTTATTTTTATGTGTATAGCTTAGCCTATATACAGCTACGAATTGTTTTGCTATCCAGCTGACTTCAACTCCAGAGCATACACCCCCACCATAGACTAATACTTCCTTGGATATGACCCGCGCGCGTGCCTGTTTTTATTCGAACCATAGAAATGAGGAACTGCCATAAAATATTTACTGGTAAATTATCCGATACGATACGACTCGCACGCCACCTATTGTACGTTATCTCACCTAGATAGTAAGTAACCTTCCTCGTGTTTCAAAGGTCAAGTGTGCAATGTTTCATTGCTATCAGATGGAATGGTTTAGGAACGCATAAGGGACAAACAAACAAAAAAAATAGTGCGTGGAGTCCCTCCGCGCGGAAGAAGTGAAACTTCGTAATGTGGAAATGAAAATAGGAAGGGGTAGAAATTGATTTTTAGTGAAATCATATTGTATCAAATCAAACTAAAAAATAAATCATGAAATCATTCAACGATAAAAGCTGTTTATTTAACTAAGCGGACGGGTTCGCCCCAAGGAGAAAATTGACGCGGCGAGACCTCTTGGACATAGAGAAATGACATACACTCACTATTTATGTGTCTATGAAACATGATTTTTTTTCTGCAATTTAAATTGTAATATACAAAAAGGGTATTGAAAATCGAAACAAATATGGTGACACTACAAACTGTCAGGATCTTTATTTTTTTCTTACTCTCTACTTAGTTCCTTACTCTCGCTCTGTCTCTTTCTATTCCCCCTCCCCAGGAGCGTTAAACGTTTAACGCAACCTTGTTGGAAGTGGCATTATAAGTTTCACTTCAATAAACAAATATTCGTGTTTATGTTACGCACAACACACGCAAGTAATTTATTAATGTTTCCTATGTTATCATTTCTAATAGAGTTATCGAACTATTCCAAAAAAAAACTTGACGTCTGAAGGAATAAGCATCAATAAATTATAGGTAGAAGCTAAAATGCTAAATTGTTATCTGACCCCTTTGGAACAAAACAGCATATACAATAACATGGACACCCATGGAAGAAGACCAACGTTAGTCACGACAGAATGTAGCACCCAATTCAGCGTCGGTCACAGCCATAGAACGGGGGAGATATAGAAGTGCGATATAGAAGTGGAAAATGAGACCATGTTTTGTACGACATATGACGCTATCTGTCGGGAGGGCCATAACCACTAGCAAAAAAAACTTGGTACTGAAGTTGAAATCCAAAGTATTAGGTTTATAATGTTAATTTAACTACTTGACGACTCATTACTTAGTAAAAAAAAATTGGTTGTCTGTAAAGTCGGTTTACGGACGATAGTTTAACGTGACAACGTCATAATAAAACATTGATGAAATGATTGCATACTTTTATGAATAAAATTGAATAATTTTATTGAATCATCACTATTTTGTATGGATACAAAGAAGGAGTGAAATGAAATCTACAATTTAATTGATAAATTAACTTTTATTTGCACTGATTAATCCAAATATGTTTATTACTTTAACGAACAGATTATTTTAACTATAACTTTTATACATGTTTGCTATTTAACTTCTTCCAATCTGTGTTATTCTGTTGAGGATAGGACGATGATAGGAAAAGTAGGAAACGAATGGGAGTGTTTCAAGTTTAATGTGCCTCGAAAACGTCAAATCTATTGTTGTTCCAATCGAGTGGAAGAGAGATAGATGCGGCGCAAGCGTACAATGAGCGTAACGGGACACGGCGTTAACGGGATAATGTGCGTTACGGGACAGTTTTTCGTGCGTGCAGCCGGCGTTCATCGATTTATTAGACGTTGTCACGTCAAAAAAAACTTATCTTCAGACCACCTAATCTCTGTCATCGGGAAATGAGGCAACGTACCTCGCGGTACGAACAATAGACACCAAGAACATGTACTTCCAGCAGCGCTGTTCTACCAGCCAATTGTGCTTAGCTGCCAGTGACTACCTGCGGGTCACGTGACCATCTCGTGTTCGTTTGCGGTGGCTTGTGGGGGGGGGGGGGGGAGTTGATGAGCCACGCGCTACTTGGAAACAGCGCTGGCGAAGCCCCCAACCCTTGCATGGTAGACTCTTTTATACTCTGTCCAACTCACTCTTCTTCCTGAACCATCCTTCTGTTTCCCGTAAGCATCCTGCTTGATATTAATGCATGAAACTTTTGCATCCCGCGTGTCAGTGCCCAGGGTTTTCCCTGTGTCCATGCAGGTTTTACATGGGCCCAACTTATCTAGTTTTAGTCTAGGATAGTCGGTGAGGGTAGTTGTTCGTGGCTAAAACGTTGCCATGGCTAGCCAATCCCCTCCTAGCACATAATGCATCCAAAAAAAAATTAAAAAAATACTGTAAAATTTATCGGCCATAACGTATAATGTAACTAGTAAAGTGTCCAATGAATTAATCATATTAGCAATAGACTTACAATTTTTATCCTTCTATCAGGGTAAACTTAAGCATGAAATGATCTCCAAACTCGGCCAGGCCCCGAGGGATTTCGCCGGTGTGTTTTCTCAGGGTACTCCCAGATACCTACGCTCACTTTATACTTACTAGCTTTGAATATATATACTGTATAGAAGTCGCGAGTGGATAGGATTTACTCTACGTCTTTCAAAAGCGTATGATGAGCAGCTTGGGAACTTCACCGCTGCAGTGCGCTACCGTAACGCCCTGTATCGTCTTAGTTGTTATTTACACGTTAGAGCGCAGCACTGTCGCCTGCTGTCATTTCCCCCCCCCCCTCCCACCTATCATTCACTGCAGCTCAAGGTCGTTCAACGGGAGGGGGAAGGGGTGTTTGAAGAGTTCGACACTTGTCCGCTAGGGACCACCACAAGTCGATGCCCTAGAGATGGTGGCGATTGCGGCGGTGAATTAACCAACTACCTCAAAACCGTATTAGAAATTTTAACCTGGGCTGGCGACTTCTATACAGTATATATATTCAAAGTTACTAGTTACTCCTGTTGTGTGGCGATTTTCGTTACGCTCCGATGAGTCGTTGTCTTTGCTTACTCCACCGGTTGCTAAGACGTTTCACCTGTGACTGCACAAGACCCGGTTTTTTTTCCTTCAAAAAACTTCAATCCCAAATCAGGAAATTATATACATATATATATATATATATATATATATATGAATACAAGAAGGGAGGTGAATTTCTCGTCTTCAATTGAACTGCAGTGCAATAAATGTTTAGCTGGTAATGACTGGGTTGAGCGGTGCATCCCTGCGCCCGTGTAGGAGTATAGGTGTCCCGCAGCGACTCAAACAGGTTGGCTTCGCTCCGACACACCGCTTCCCACGCTTCGTCGGCGACTGTCGGGTGGCGGGGGGGGGGGGGGGGGGGAGAGTCTGTATCCCCTCTCCTTCCCCTGGACCGCCTCGGCGTGATTCTGGGGCAGACAACCTCGACTGGGAGCAGAGCCTGTCGTTCACAGAACACTCATTTATACCCGGCAGCAGGGCGATGATCCATCAGAACGTAACGAAAACGTGCAACGCTCTGGAGTGGGGCACTCGATGGAAGAAGCCCCCACCCCCTCCCCGTTCCAACTCCCCACTCTCGGTCAAGCGTTATCGAAGCGATGCTACCAGTAGCCTACATAATTTTTCTTTACGCTGTAAACGGCAAAGGGTATTCTCTTAAACCGATTATATTTTATTCTTAGATTCCACTGAAGATATAGGAACGCATTACTTGTGTTTCGAAAGTTCGTGTCCCCTACAGAGACAGCCCCTGCATTTCCCGCACATATAGCGCTATCTGTTATGAATTTAACATTTCGTTCAGAGATTTGACGTGTTCCAAATGGCAGAATTGTTTAAAGACACAGTAACACGCACAGGTTTTTTTGACGGTGTGGGTATTTCAACAGTGAGTAATATTTATTGTTAACTAGCTGACCCGGCAGACTTCGTACTGCCTAATTAAATTGCAATAAATTCCTGTCAAAATGATTTGTAATGTGACATTTTTTTGTTCCTACATATTTTATAGTCGGGGCAAAAAATTCTCCTGAACAGAACCGTCACCCTGGTGATAGGGTGTAGTGAATAAGAAATATAATTAAATAAAACATATAAATAAAAAGATAAATTAAAAAAAGTACTCTCTTTATTGTTAATCATGTGAAACATAATAATTTTTATTTTCATTGTAGTGCATGATTAGATCGGTAATTAGCTTGGTTTGTAGCATTTCGGGTTCTTCTACCTAAATTAATTCGTCTAATAGGAGGCATATCTATATTATAGATTATTTTGTCACATGCAATAATTAGCGATCATAGGTAAATAAACACTGCACAAAACACTATATAGGTAAGAATTTGTTTCGTGTATAAGTTGACAAAAGCAAACTAATTAGGGTAGGTAACCTAAAATCCAAGAAAAAAAAAACACTGACAGTTTGTTGTTGTTTCAACTTTTTTTAAATTTGATATGACTTGGAGTCAAATCCTTCAAGCCGTATTTAAAATAGGGAAATTAAATAATAAAAACTTAAACTTATGAAATACTTTTGGTAACGCTGGTTTTGTTTGACTGATGTAATGACTTGAAAACTTATGCATTTTAAAGTAAAACAAATGAAATAATATCGCGAAGCCGACCAAATTGAACTATTCGATTTCGATTTTTTTTGTTTATCTGTGCACCAACGCACACTGTTTTGATAGATATGATTGAACTTTGTACAGAGGTAATAAAGTGCAAATTGACTCTTTGACGTTAGGATCATACCTACATTGTTTAAACAACAATGAGTGCTCGTTTTAGTTAGAAAACGTTTGTATGGGAAAAAGAAAAGGGCTGGTTTTAGGGTTTTTCCGTAAAAAACATCTTTGAACTTCAACGAACATTTAAAAAAAAATTGGTCAAATTGGTCCAGGCGTTGTTGAGTTATGCGCTTACCAACACATTTTGCGATTCATTTTTATATTATAGATAGATTAACCAGTATTGATTGTTCAATAATTATTTATATCCTGAGCAGTTATTTTGAAGTGAGTAATAATTTAGTTAATTCATGTTTATTAATTTTTTAAATCAAATTTATAATAAATACATAATAGGCGAGAATTCTTAAATACTTGTAAAAGAAAAGAAAACAAAAAAACGCGTTGGATTATTTTTAGAAAAAAATATATCTCTCTCTCTCTCTCTTTCTGTGCCATTTTACCTCTTACGATATACTTACGAGTCAAGGTTTGAATGCCAAATAAATTTTACTTCTATCACGTGAACTGAGTTACACGCGAATTTTTTTTCCCCTCAAATCATTGTTTGCGTCATGTTGGTTAGACGCCCAAAACATTGTGCATGAATGACGAAAATATATAAAAAAACAATAATATAGTCTGAACGACTTAACAAAATACGTTGGGGGTTGATTTTTCCGCCCAGATATTTTCATTACAGAGGGCTGAATGTGCAGAAATAGTCAGTACAGTGTAAAGTTAAAAAAAAAATGGTAAACAGTTTTTCATAAAATAAGGGCTTGAAACAAAATAAAATATGAAGAAAAAACTGCTCTAAGATTATTAAAATCACATAGAAAAATCCTATGTGGTAACCATATCTTAGAACGAAATATATTTTCATGATTTTCTTTTACAAGTGCATAATAGAATGTATTAAATGATTTGAATTAGCTTAAAACTTGGCGCCATCTCATTCCATAGGCTGGTGTTTTTTCCACGGGAAGCCTAAGATGAACAACAAGTTCTGTCCCTGCCCGAACACGCCCAAATATTCATCTTCGGCCGACCTCGGGATTTGTTTTATTTTTGCGCAGGAAAAATGAATTCAAATATTAAAAGTGGTCGGTTAGGTTAGCTACATTAAAACACTTTAAAACACTGTGGACGGTTAGTTAGGTTAGTATATAGCTACATTAAAATAAACAGAGAAATATAAATATATATAAATAAACCCGAGGTTGGCCGAAGGTGAATATTCGGGCGTGTTCGGGCAGGGACAGAACTTGATGTACATCTTAAACTTCCCTTGTTCCACGGGACATGATCTTGAGGTAGTCCGGTTACATTTCCAGCGTCTGTACGGTGTGAGACCCGCGACATATCAGCCGTGGGTCGAACCCATGACCTTCTGCTCGCTATTCAGGAACTCTATCCGCTGAGCCACCGGGTGGGACCGGTTCATCCTCTCTGACGACAGCGACGCTGAAAACCCCAGTCCAGGCATGCAAGCCTCGATTTCACACTCTGAGCCGCGTTTTTACATCCGCGCAACATTGTTGGCAACAATTATTCATATTCGCATCACTGAGCGGTAAACAAAAAAAAATATGTTGAAAACAAATGTTGGCAACATTGTTACACACGTGCAAACTTGAGAAGCCTAAGATGTACATCAAGTTCTGTCCCTGCCCGAACACGCCCGGATATTCACCTTCGGCCAACCTCGTGTTTATTTAGCCTCTATATATATATATATATTCATATTTCTCTGTTTATTTTAATGTAGCTATACTAACCTTACTAACCGTCCATGGTGTTTTAATGTAACTAACCTAACCGACCACTTTTAATATTTGAATTCATTTTTCCTGCGCAAAAATAAAACAAATCCCGAGGTTGGCCGAAGATGAATATTCGGGCGTGTTCGGGCAGGGACAGAACTTTAGGCTTCTCTTAGCATTTAGTTGTGATCGAAGCACCATTATGTGTGCAGTATGGCCCGACTGACCTGCCACGTAATGGTATATATGGAGTCGAGAAAGTGTATTTACTTTATTATGAATGTGTTTGAATCGGCCAGTTTGTGCCTTGCTTATTTACACCCCCATCCTCCCCCCCCCCCCCCCCCCCGGGCCCACACAATGTTTTAAGCATGAACTCAAAATCTTAACTAGGTATATTTGTGCAATTCTTTAAACTACCTGATAATCTTCTTTCATGCACAATATAATCCACACTCACCGCAGTTTATATCTCGCAATAAATATCGTCTGGTTTCGGCGACTTTGGAGAGAAGGAAGACCCCATAATCGACATCGACATCGACGTATACGTGAACGCCCACTGAAAATGACTATTGCCGTGGCTGCAATGACTATTGCCGTGGCTGTAAGAAGCTCATATTCCTCAGACAGGCTCCCTGACCTCAACTATGTCCTGACAACAGTGTCTATTAGTTTTGAACGCCCTCTGTTCTCAACACTGTTGCCAACATTCGTGCCGTTGCAAGCAGTGTAACGCCAGTGTGATTTTCTTTTTCTTGTCATTTCTGTTGTTTAAGGGTTATTCCAGTACATTTGTGCAATAGCTATCTTGCATTTTGTTTCACCTCAAATTTGTTCAAAACTTTTCCCCCCTTCAAAATAATATAAAATTACAACGGTAAATTTCACGCAGTATCATAATGATGTTCACTTGCGTGAACATTTACAGCTAGAAAATAACTTTTAGCAAATATTTTGGTGTGGAAATTTTTGAACACAACAAAAATAAATCCAAGAGAGATATCGGAATAAATAACAGTGACAAGAATGTGAAATAACAAACATGGCGCTTGAGATCGAGGATAAAGGGGAATCACATCCCGCCATCTTGATATTTTTTTTAAAACTTTACCAAACCACAGCAGCTAGTTTTAGACACTCGTCAAGAATCAAGGTCTATAGGGAGACTGTTGCGAAATCTACGTTTTTTTTTTCTGACGTAAAAACATCAGTGATTTTCTTCTTGCGATAAATAAAAGACGATAATAAAAGACGATAAAAAAACTTTTAAAAAAATTGGAATAATATTATTTATGCTTTTTCGTGCCATTATTTAAGATGGGATTTTCTAAATAGTTATTATAGCAAAAAGAAATGTGAGCAGGTTTTTCAGTGCTCGCCCGTGATTTAAACATGTAACCTCAGTAACGAGCAAATTCAAGTGATCTCGTGCCGTTCATGTTGCAAATAATACGAAACTGGAACACGAAAATTTAACTAATTCTTTAAAATAAATCCGAGCGTGATAAATAAACGTAAATTTTTTTTAAACTGAATTTCTGGACGCGAATCACACGTAGTTTCTACACCTGCCGCTAGAATTCGCTGCCGGAGCAGCTGCGTCGACTAGTGAATCATTTGATCAGCAGACCGAAATTTTAAACTATATAATGAAACGGACTTGAATAAATGCTAACCCGCGGCTTTATACCTGATTTTCGACACGAATTTTGTTCAAATACTGCCCCTTTTTTTTTTAATTAATCAAACAGTTAATACAATAAAGTTTATCTTTGTATTCGTGAACTTTGGTTCGCGCCATCCGCCACAGATGGCAGCGCCGTGGTTACACATTACCGTTCCATTCACGAAATTACTCCTACCACATGCCGCATGCCGAGAGTTAGATTTGACTTACACATCGAAAATTGGCAAATCAAGATGGCGGGGTAAAAAGTTTTATTTTGGGTTCAATATTTTGTGCTGTTATCATTTTTTTTGTTCTCTTCTGTTTTTGGAAAACTATTATGTTTGTTGCGTCTTTTCGTTTTGTTGTGTTTTTATCTCGTTTCAACTTTTGTACTGGATTTTTTGGCCTCGGTATTTTTGTGCTGTCATCATTTGTGTTTTTTTTTTTTTTTTTTTCGTTTTGTTAGTCCATTTTTCTTTGTTTTTCTTTGTTTGTTGACCATATTCCTGTTGTGGAGTATTGTGTGGTGTTTATATCCTGACAACAGCAATTTTTTGCTTAATTTGTGTTTTGTCATTTGTGTTTTTTGTAGTTTTATTCTACAGACATACATGTTCTTAGCAATGGCGTATGTCCAAAAGCTTACATCAAGTCATGCACTCCCATTGCACAAAAATTTTCAAAGATAATAAAACGTGTGCACTTGGCAGCTTGGAGGTTATGTCCCAAAGTGTTCTTGATAACCGCCCGAGCAGCAGAAGCAAGGGGCAGTGTCGGCAGCCAGAGGAGTCCAGGAGAGGATGAAGAGGAGGAAAAAGGAGGAAAAAAAGGAAGGAGGGGGGGGGGAAAAGTGGGGCACGCTGCTCGACAGACGGGAACCAGTTCTCCCGTTACCGGATTCGAAGTGAGCGCTTCGATGTTTCTCCGCTCGCCGCGCCACCGCCTTCTTCGGGGACCGCGTCACATTCCGCGAGTTCCCCAGCCGCCCGCGAGGTGCGATATCTCCGTCGCGCTCCGTTCCAGGACTGGTCTGCTCCCATCGCTGCTCGTACGTGTGTTATGCTTTGTTTTCATTGGTCCTGGGAGTCCAAATAAATATTTCAAGTACAAAAACATTTTAAAAAAATTTTGTTTTAAATAAAATAATTAAAAACTACCTATATAAAGCAACATTATTCAAGAGTAAAATTGTAACCTTACGGCAAACCTGTTTTGAGAGTTAATTTTATTATTATTATATAATCTGAACGACTTGACAGGATTAGATATTGTTGGTTTTATCGGCTAGATATCTTAATTTACGGAGACCTGAATATACAGAAATAGTCAATGCAATGTATACTTAAAAAAAAAAAAAAAAATGCAAAGAATTTTTCAAAAAATAAGGCCTGGAAACAAAAAATATAAATATTTAAATATTTAGCTGTTAAATTATTAAAATCACATACGAAAAACTTATATTGTAACCAAATCCTAGAAACGAAATATATTCAATTTTTAAGCTAATTTAAAATAGTTTAAACTTTTTATTATGCATTTTAAAATAAATTAAAATCATTGACCACTTTATGCCGTTAACCATACGTGGCTGGGAGGAGAGGAACTTAGAAACGAACTAATTTAAATTTATCCATGTTCGAAGTGACATTTAAATTGAGCTTATATATAATATAATGCCACTTAACTGTCGCCGATTGGAAAAAAAAGTACAACATTCAACTAAATGTTATGAAGTTTTCCTTGATAGTCTAATTTAGAAATGTAGTCATATAATTTTTTTAAGAAGCATACAAGATAATTTCTATTTGATTTAACGTGATATACTAGTGATATATACCTAAAACATAAAATAACATGCATTTAGTACATCGATACAGTCAACGTCCACAGTAATAGATGTGTTAATACTTCAAAATGTCAACGAGTCATACCATTTTTAAGAGGTTTATTTAATGTTCATTTATTACTATGGTGTTTAACTTATTAAGGTTTTTGAGAAGTTTTAATAAATTATTATTATTTTTTAAGTAATAACTAATAACCAAGAAACAAGCGGAGTGTAAGGTAAGTGAAGTTACCATCATAAACTAAAATCGTAAGAAGAAAACCACCATGCAATTTATTTTGGAGGTTTGCAGTTCCCATCATTTCTTCGTTTGAATATCAATAATATATCGACACTCACTTCCTTTTAAATATATTTCAGTTACAAAGTTAATATACATATATACTATTTTTAATTACGTGTTTTTTTAATTATTTTTTTTAAAATAAAAGTTAAAAAATTTCCCGTGGGTTTAACTAGAATGACGTAACAGAACATACCGGACTGAAATATGTATTACATGTTATTACAGCAATTAGACAAATAAATACAATTAATAATATTTTTGAATAAGGTACAATATATATAATGCAATAATGAAGTATTAAAAAATTACAATATGAAATGCAATGACAAGGGTTGAACCACGTTTTAGGTGGGCCTACATGTTTCGTTCATCAACTACATACACATAACCTAACACATAGTTCAATCGTAAATTTTAAAGTTGTGATTATTTCACATTAAGATTATTTAAGTTCAAAAAAATAAGTTCCACGATAGTTTTACTATGGTAACGTTTTATTTGACTCGCCAATATTTTTTGTCGCGTGGCCCGATGTCCACGAACGCAAACATATACGGGTGCATGCTGTCACACAGAGTGTCCGCCATCTTGACAGCTTTGGCTCGTGGATATAGTAGAAAAGAATTACGTTGTTTCCCAGCGTTCAACAATAGACGCACTGCCTATTCGGCAGCGCTCTGGGGGCCTTGAAAAGTACAGGCACAACCAAAAGTTTAAGACCATTAGAAATTTTCATTTCATTTTTTTCTTCTTCACAGTTTTGACATAAATTGCTTAGTAATTGCAATACATGTTTTAAAAACTACTATTAAACGGCTTTTGAAGCCTGGTTAACAAATTTATTAACAAGCAAAATAAAGGCGATGACAAATTTTGCTCTGAACTGCTATTAATTTTAGTTACTTTGTTTTCACTAGTTATAAATTTTAAAAAAATCACCGTATTCTTGTGAAAAGTTTTTTTGACGGTATATACAGATTTGTCCATATTTATAAATATCGTTCAAGCTCTAGTAGTATTTAAAAATACATTTTAAAAAGATAACATTTACTGCAGTAAAGATTTTTTCTAGAATTCATATTTTTTTTGTTAAACAAATGATTTATTTGTTATTTAATAATGCAATAATCAGTAATGTTAAGAGCTATTAAAACTTATACACACGAATAAAAAATTTAAATCAACTTAAATGTTTTGGTGGTCGTGAACTTTTGGTGGGTTCTGTAGGCGGGAGCCATGACGTCGCTTACCCGTGTTGTTCACACACGACAGCGCGGATGTTGGCGGAAGGCGGCTTGTCGTGCGCGAGTCACGACAAGGCGTTTGAGGATAGCTCCTTCCGTGGCCGACGTGACGTCATGTCGGGAACGACGACGACATTGGCGGGCGTTGAGTGATCTGAAACAGTAACGACCCCACGCCCAATGTGGTGAAATGACAAGTAACAGATTAGAATCAATTTATTCATATCGCTTTACATCCGGTCTTAACTCGTAGCCAGATCATCTCTTTCTTAATGTTAACATATTCAAGTGAGTAAAATTCAGTGTGTACCCATGTTTTTTTTTTATCTCTCTTACTTTTGAAATGTAAAAGTATACTGTAATATCTAGTATTTGTGGTTGTATAGTTTGTTTGTATATATGTATATATTTGTATTAATTGACTTGTTCTATATCCCGGAGTCCTTACCTCCATATGGGATCTACAGAACAAAAATTGAATAAATAAATAAATCATCGTATATTAGTTAATTAGTTTATTTAAACAGGAACAGTTTTGAATTGTATTTACAGTAGAGCGTGGGATGTGATTTTTTTTTTTTCAAAACCTCGCACGTTTATGTAATTTAACTGTTTGAACATATTTAAATTCGGTGATCAATAGTTTATTATTGTGAGAAATAAAAATAAATATAACAGTACGAGTGGTTTCGAACCCAAGCCGGCTGATTGCCAGGACAGGTGCTTGACCACTGCACCACGCATATTCCTAAATATCACTTCAAATTAACTAACAAATGCAGAAAATATTTAAGGCTTTGGTTCAGATTAAGCATTTACCAAGCACCCAAACGAATGAAAAAAATAGTAATCTGGGAAACAATTTCAAAAATTGAGGCGGAATTAGGAATAATTTCATATTATATGCGACATCTCCATTTAACACAATGATAATGATGGGTTCAACTACTACTAGCGCCGTTAGTTCGCAGGCCGCCGCAAGATGCACTAAGCCGACGGAGAACTAAGGTACGTTTCCAGGCCTATATATCTATATGACCGTGGATAAAACACATCTTATTTTTGTTGCAAAGCAGCGATTTCTAACATAAATCACTTGCTTTTGAAAAGTCCTTAGAAACAAGAAAGAACTACATAGTAAAAACAGCATTTCAGTCGACTTTTTATATTCTAACGAATCATATTATGACCTGTATTGTTGCTAAAATTATAAATTAAAAAAAAAAAAAACGAGTTTCACATTTAAATAGGATTAGAACGGGAATTTCAATAGAACAGCTAGAGATGGAAGGTCAGACTATTCAAAACAACGTTCTAATTTCGCGATTTTTTTTAGGGTTAATAGGTCTAACCAGTAGACACCTTTTTTCTTTTTTTTTTTTTCCCCGTATGTCTCAATTCCCATTAGATTTATCATTTTTCATAGGCCACTGGCTGAAAAACAAAATTAAATTCATGCTGCTCTCGGGAACGTACACCGCATCAGCAAGCCTTAAGACGTGAAGACGCGCAATGATAATGTTGGATAGTGAACACGAGGCAAACCGCGTGCGCGGCAACCCTTACTCAACCCCTCAAGGGCCGGGGGTCTAGCAATGAAAGACGAACCGCCTCACTTGCGTCAGAAGTTGTTGCGAGGGATCAAACCCGGGTCGGCCCTTGCTGGGTTAGGTGACCTTCTGTAACACCTCGGCTCTAGGTCCGTGTCAGGGGTCAGCCTGCCCTTACCGCGGGGATGTCAGGGGAGGGGGGGGGAACTAGTTTCCCTCAGCCGCACTGCAGCACGCTTTCACACCTCCCTCCTTTGTGCGGGCACCGCGCAGGGGTCGGTCAAGGTCAACCTCTGCCCCGGGCGGGATCCAAAACCACCCGGGGGCTCCGTGTCTTGAGGTAAACACGACCTCTTGCGAGGCCGTCGCCGCTTTTGTCTACCGCCGACGGCCTCTCCCGCTGATTGGCGTCTGCCCGCGGGGTTTACCGGCGGGAAGCCTACAACTCACGTAGTTTCGGTTCCCTGCAAGAATTGCCGAAGATTTCCGAAGTTTTGCGGTTTTGGTATTAACGCCACGTCAGCCGCTAAATCAGAATTTTTCCAATGAAAACAAGCATGTTGTGACTGACCTAACCTAACCTAACCCTTCGATTTTTTTTTTAAATTTCAATTTTCGAGAGAAATCCGAAGTTGCACGAACGTGGTAGGGAACCGAAACTACGTGAGTTGTATGCTTCCCAAGCCTAAGATGTACATCAAGTTATGTCCCTGCCCGAACAACGCCCGAATATTCACCTTCGGCCAACCTCGGGTTTATTTATATACATCTATATTTCTCTGTTTATTTTAACGTAGCTATACTAACCTAACTAACCGTCTATAGTGTTTTAAAGTTTTTTAATGTAGCTAACCTAACCGAAAACTTTTAATATTTGTATTCATTTTTTCCTGCGCAAAAATAAAATAAATCTCGAGGTTGGCCGAAGGTGAATATTCGGGCGTGTTCGGGCAGGGACAGAACTTGATGGACATCTTTAGGCTTCTCTTTACGGGAGACCTCGGCATCGCCACAGACCCTCGTCCTCACTCGCTCGCGTTCGCTCAGTTGCCGCGCGTGCGCAGACGATGTTGACCGTGGTGGTAGATTCCAGTGCGGCTACGGCCACCTCCCCGAGTCTTAGCTCTCGGTACACGGCGTTCTGTAGGAGACATTTTCGTGAATGGAACGCAAGTCGGGCGAACGGAAATGTGTAACCACGGTGCCGAAGTCTTCCAGATGGCTCTGGACGAAAGTTCACAGAGACACTTTGTAGCATGGGCGCAAATCTGTAGGATTTCCAGGGGGGGCCCGTGAATTCTGTGGTTTTTTAAGAATTTTGCGCTAGAGGTCAACCGAAACAAGTCTTCTCTGGATGATAAGCTCGTATGTTATACACTTTATTTTTACGTAAGTGATATTAACAATAAAGCAGAGTAACATATGTTTTAGTAATTATTAATTAATGACTATAAGAAATGATCTCTCAAACATGTTTGAATAATTTGCTAACCTAAATACATAAAATATCCATGAAAAAATCTATTAAAATAATATACGTGAATATAACGCTGTCCGTCCGTCTGTCTGTCCGTCTGCCACCAGGCTGTATCTCATGAACCGTGATAGTTAGACACAAATACTAAAAACATAGTAAAATAAATATTTAAGGAGGCTCCCATGCAACCAACGTGATTTTTTTGTTCGTTTTTGCTTGATATTGAAAACGGCAACAGGTAGACGCTTGAAATATTCACAGAATATTTAGTTATATATTCACTTTAAAATAAATGGTTAAATTAAAATAAAACAAATTTTTAAGGGGGCTCCCATACAACAAACGTGAAAACAGAATAAAATTTCACAAATGATGTATTTCTGTTGCCGCTATAACAAGAAATTCTAAAACAGAATAAAATAAATATTTAAGTGGGGCTCCCAATCCCATACAACAGACATGATTTTTTTTGCCGTTTTTATAGATAATGTTACGGAACCCTTCGTGCGCGAGTTCGACTCGCACTTTGTCGGGTTTTTTATGCCACATCACATAATTACTGCGATTCAAATGCTGTTCGTGAAATTCTTTGTTCACAGTTTTTGATGCGCCCTAAAAACCCAAAGCTCCAAAGCTAATAAACGGATCAACATCAAATGAACGATCGAATCATATTAAAACCCTTAAAGACTATTTTATTTAGTAAAGGCATCAACCAGGTAAAAAATAAAAAAAAACTTAATGACACAAATGAAAAATCTCGTAGATAGAACTATGAAATTTATCCTACAGCTAATTGAACCACATACATTTCTCGGCTTATTTTTAGTATAATCAGTATTTTGGCAGTGAATATTATTTAGTTAAAATATACCGCTTGATTAGTTATTAAAGAGACGCGTTTGCTTCCTTATTAACTTAAATACGGATGTGTAACGTTTAAATACTTCTTTCTCAATCTTACTTTTGTTTACTCGTGCAGTGTTGCAGTTATCAAATAACAAATGTTATAAAGTGATTATCGGCCATGAATTGTGAAAATTATCGTTTGATAATAAAAGGGGAGTGATTTTAAATTCCATATTGACGAGGAAAAAAATTATTTCCTGTATATTCACATGTAACGTACAGAGCAGCTAGCCTTACAGAATGGAGATGAGCTAAAAAAAATTCCAGTAATGGTATATAAGTTTCAGTTCGTAAATAAACTAAATTCTGCTATAATTACTGTTAAAGTATTAAGTTGTTTATTTACTGGAAAAAATAACGTTACATAATCACTTAAATAAAATATATTACCGAAATAATAGTCACTACTTATAAAACAATCAAGCTTACCAGGTGAGAATCAGATTATGTTTTCCGTTTCTTCCGCGTCACGAACTTATCCATGTTGATGTTTGCCAAGAAAGCAGAAGACTGGCGCACACGAGAGCAAAACCACTTAAAAAACAGACTACCTGAAACCTATAATACTGTCGTTTCAGAGGACAAGGTAGTGTGGGTATCAATGGGGAGAAAATGCTAACGGAACCCTACCCTAGCTTCGTCCTTTGGAATGAACGGTTTCTAGGAATTAAGGGTTTCAAAGTTCTCACTGGAAAACTCCATACCATGGGTTTCGCAGAAGGGGTAGGGGAAAATAACTACGGAACTCAAAGGTAGGAATATAAATCATGTCAAAGTGTCTGTCGTCGTTGTAAATAATAATATGATATATATGCTGTGTACACCATTAACTTTAAAATCACGAAGTGGGCCCCCCCAAGGAGGGGCCCATTTATTCCAGGGGGGGCCCGGGCCCCCTGGCCCCCCCGGGATCTACGCCCATGCTTTGTAGTATTAACTCTTTGGTTAATTTTAACAGGATTGACGGTATTTTAATAAAATTTCTTTGTCGAAAATCAGGTCCAAAGCGGGGGGTTTAGAATTTATTTTTCAAGTATTTTTTTCGCTTTCATCGGGGCAGTTTAATTATATCGAACGATTGAATAGTCGACATGGCTGCTCCGGCAGCGAATTCTAGCGGCGGGTTCTGAAACTACGTCTGATTCGAGTCAAGAATGGTAGTTGAAAACACAACATTCGTATGTTTATCACGCTCGGCATTATTTTAAAGAATTCCACATTAACTTTAGTGTCCGAGTTTCGTATTATAAGATTATTTGCAACACGACAACACATGAATTGGCTCGACACGTGGGTTAGATGTTACACATCTCTGGCGAGTTTTGAAAGACACGCTCATATTATTTTATTTTTTCTTCAGATGTCATATTCCAAATACACAAACACGGTCTCGATTGTATCTTGTCAATAAAACGTGTAACACCAGAGTGACTCATTTTGCACCGACTCTCTTCCTAGTACGAGTCCAGGCCAAGCAACAAGCGACTGAACCTGCCACAGTGACCTTGGAGAGAATTACAGAGTCGGCGACCCGCGCGCGCATTGTGAATAAACAGTACCACGCAACACAATGTAATTAACAAACGCTCGAACGCTCTGAATTGTAAATACGAGCGAATGAAAAAAAAAAAAAGGTATAATTTGACCCAACGTAGTTCGAAAACCAAACGTTTAAACGAACGCAAATAGTGAAGCCACTTTTCACACCACATTTTTTTCGTGTTATACCACGTGTCAGTTTAGCGGTGGTTTTAATTCACCTGAATAATCTGTTTTTTTCCTGATCGTGCGATTTTTGCACGGTCTTGTTAAGGTGACTGAAAACATAAGTGATAGAACTGGAACAGTTACATTCTAGAACTCCGCTTCTTTTTTAAAATTTGTTTTTTTCTTTGTTATCCTTTTTTTGAAACAACTAAAAATATTAAGCATTATTTTTAAAAGTCTATGTTAACAAAATAAGCTTGATTAGAACATGCCTAATTTTCCCAAAATCAACAGGTATTTATGCGACGGCATTAATGCAACGACTCAATTTGGGAATGGTACAAATTATATTTTGTGTTTGTACCCCTGATTTTACTCACATTTGTAGTCCCTGACAACTCGGCCCCGAGCCACTAGATTGAATCATGATATGCAATAATTGTAAGACACCAAATGTTATTCGTTATCTATCACCAGTATTTCCGCTGGAAGGAAAGGGATAGTGTAGGCTGAGAGTTGTTATTCGGTAGGGGGAGGGGTTCGGAATCGGTTTGGGCTGCGAGTTCGTGATTCTCGCATTCGAAAATTTGAGTGATGCCCTGTTCGTGGGAGGGTCGCTGGTCTAGCAGAGACTCGAACACAGGACCTCGGTCGCGAGGCTCATGGCTAGGTAAGAGGATCTGGGGGCTCTGGACTCTACTCCCGCTAGTCTCTTAGCAACAACACACCAGCTCTGAGTAACTACCAAGCACGGGGCTAACATCGGCCGGAAAATACAACCATCCCTGGAGCTCGCTAACCACAATCTGCGAACCCTACTGAACCCGCGGCCAAGCGCGGCTCCAGAAGGGGGGTGGTGGGGGAGATAGCCCCTCCCGGGACCAATATTATTGATTAGTGTATATTTATGTTTACTTAAATATTTAATTTCGTATGTTAAACTTTTATCTCATCAAAAGTTGCATGGAGCTACTAAGGTTCTGTATTTGAAACCTGTAATTTGTAAATAATATTCCAAGGCCAATATCTGATCACTTTCATTTTTTTGCAACTACGACCTTTCTTTGTGCGATAGCCCCTCCCGAAAAGTCATCCTGAAGCCGCCATTGCCCGCGGCAACACAACTACTCGTCAGCTCGATGCTCGAGCGAGGCTATAGGCTGTGCAGGGGGTACTTGGGGGGGGGGGGGGGGAAGGACAGCGACCTGGGTGCTGCGTCGAGAATAGCACACACTCCGACGGCCTTCACAGGCTTACTGCTAGATAAATCCTCTTATTTCAAGTACACTTACACGATCAAAACTTTCATAGTTGCACTGCGTCGAGCCCGAAGAAATGCCCCCGGGGCTGCGGCCGTCTGGAACAGCTGCTACGTGGACGAACTGCCGCCGCATCGGAACACGAAATTTCACCGCAACTCCTTCCGTCTCTGGACTCAACTCTTCTCTCGCAGATACAAACCTTGCGCTACATCCGTAAATCTCCCTTACCTTCTGAAAATTAAGAAATGGCAAAGATATCTTGCGAGCATTTATTCACTTTTGGTATTCCAACTTAAGTCGAAGAACAATTAATTGTAAATACAGATACTTAGGCTAGATTGAACAGTTGTGACTTGAGGCAAAAAGAAGTATTCCTCCATCTGATTAACCTTACAATTTTTTGATTAGGTTTTTATTATGCTATACATACATATATAGGATGAGTAAGAATTCAACCGACGAACTTCGACTGTAGGTTTTCCCAACAAAAAATAAGTTGAAAACCTCTATACGATTGACGGTCTAAAGTGCTTTCCAAGGCTGGTATACGTCTGTTGAAATTGGGGCTAAATAACTTTTTTTATTTTATTTTAAATAATAGAGAAACTACTCAAGATGAAGCATTGAGCATTTGAGTCATGTTTTATTGAATTAAGTTTTACATCAGAGGCGAATATTGTTGCTGTAGAAAAAAAACTATTTCATTTAAATAATTGAGTGTTCTAACACATTATCAAATTTAGGCTAGATTTCAGACCCACGTTATTGTGTTTAATGTATTGGAATTAGAATTTACTGCTTTCCACTCCACATTGATGGGTCATCTGTAATTAAATATTTTAATTTATTTGGTGATGTTAATGGATGTGTGTGATCTAGTATCAGGTCAACGTGAAGTAGTATCATACGGGTTCATAAATTTACCACATTTAAATTCATCATAGTTTATTAAGTAATATTATAAGGAGATAAGACAAAAAAATGATAACTTTGATAACTCTAAATTTTATACAAATTTTCCTAGCACGCGACGACCCATTGATACCTATATCTAATTCCAGTAATGTTCAGGGTTAAATTGAATTTCATGAGCCTCTAGCTAATAAATAAGTTATTCGTAAGAAAATAATCCGGCTTAGTTCAGGGGAGGGCAGTTGAAACTCCGTTCTTCTTGGACCACTGATCTCGTCCTCAGCTTCCCAGGATACACGAGTAGTCTTGCTGTGAAAGAAAGTCTAAACTACGATCCAGTAGCAATACTGATGATGACAGCTACTGTTGACGCCATTCCGGGTGTGCTGAAAAATCTTTATATTGGGCAGGTCTCACCAGCGCAGACAGGAACTGCAGCATGAAGATGATCGGAAGTCTTGCAAGGACGGATATTCGCCCGACGCGGTAGTAAAATTAATTGCGAAATGCGACTCCCTATAGTCTGCATGACGAAGAATCAGACTTAACTTCACTTAAGATTTGCAAAAATAACTAATTACGCGGTAGCCACGTATCTTCTTGTCCTCTGCGCGCAATTCCCGAACCCAGGAACTGTCACACGCACAGAGAACGTCCATTCGCTCCGCAGTTCAAAACTTAAGTCCCTCGTTCCTCCCGAAAATGCCGACCAGCGAGCATCTCAGCTAGGAAGAATAATTAAACAACCTCTTTTCTTACCTGGCGAGAATTCAATACTCGAAGACCATAGATAACAGTATCTACATGATGCGAAGTCAGTAATAAACGGAATAATACATCTCAAATAAATGTTCAACAAAGAAGAATAACATCCCAAATATCAATGTCAACTGATGAACTATGGAATATCTCTGGGTCGTCGCACCATGTACAATTTAGCATTTACATACATTACATAAAAATGTATAGTTACTCTTACTTAGATCACAAAATACAAAGCTAAGATACAACAATAATTATAAACATGTAAACATGTCCAAATGTTTACAACATCATAAAAATAAATAGAAAATAAACGCGTTACTTCCAATTATTTCAATCAAATAATTTTGCTGTTGTGATAAAATTTGCGGGGGTTCAATCAGACATAATCCAGATGCTCAGTGATCCATTTTAAATACTTGTATATTATTTACAATAAAAAGGTTGTTATGCTGTGACTTCGAAAAACATAAATCAGTTTTGGGAAGGACTCTAGATCATAAGTCGTATACAGGTTTTCAACTTATTTTGTCGAGATGAACCTGCGGCCAAAGTTGGTCGGTAGAATTCAGACTCACACCGAACCATCAGACACCTGAACGTTTTTATTAGTGTAACCTAAAAGAAGTGAGAGGTGTTTTCGGGCAGTTCGATTATCTGAATATTCTCTCGATACTTTAATCACTTAAAACCATTTGTTTTCGAGTAGTTGCAAAATGTACTCCCTGCTTGGAGTACATTGCACACTCTACGGAGCGCATGCACGGCTGAACACCTCATTTTATCGAGTCCATTTTCAAAAAGTGTACTTGTAACACGAGGAAAACCTCGCAGACTATGCTCTCGATTTATTTTAATTATTTCACCCCACATCATCGATTGTAAACATACACCTTCCTATGCAGAGTGCAAGTACCGAGAATTCTTGTTTTTTTATTTTATTTCCCCTAGCTCTAATTTATCTATTTATTTATTTTCGTTATTTCATTAACAGTACATAGATCTATTAAATAAATTATCTGGTTATTTTCTAGAAGATATACGTACGTAAACTCAAAACCTTGGCCCTTGTGTGAGTGTGTGTGTGTGTGTGTTTGGTGCGATGGACTCATTTTAATCCACCCAATTTCACTCATTCATCGTGTTAAATTTTTGCAGTTCTTTCGGACTCAAGGACTTGCAGCATTATTTAACGCAGCTTAGCACATGCGTATTAAGTAAGGAGTTTCTTTGATGTGACAAACACAGCACGACCACGTCTGTAATTAATACTGTTTGGTTCCTGTGTGGTTTACCCCTCCCCCCTTAGCAGAAGAGATTCCACAACATCTGCACGACAAGTGACTGGGAGCCGACCTCCGTAGCGTAGTCGGATGCACACCGGCTTACGGTGCGAGGGGTCCTGGGTTCGAGTCCCGGGTAAGGCATGGGTGTGACATTTACATGCTGATATTTGATTACCTACGAATTGAACTTGATGGTTTCACTGAAACAAATTGAACAATTGGCTTTTTGGCGTAGAGTTGTATAATATAATAAAAAAAAGTGACTGGGAACATCAGAGGCTTGACAGAGGCAATTACGACACTGCCCGTTTAGACTGGAAGGTTCTTTCCAATTGTCTACTTCTCCTTGAGTCCTCCACTTCTTTCGATCCCTTGAGCTTGAGCCCTTTTCAAGAAGAGTGCATTTTGTGACTCGGAACATCGTTGTTCGTCAATAAACGATGGATGGATCGAAAAGTAGTGTAATTTAAATTACTCTAGGTAACATGTAGTTTCGAGGGACTTAATTCCTTGGTCCGATAATGTTAGTTCGCTTCGCATCCGTAATGATACAAAAAATCGTTGCAAATGGTTAAATTTCGTAAGCATTTCCTTCTTTATTTGTTTTCAGAACTTTATCGCAACTGTTAAACTTAAAAAAAAAAAACCTTCTATTTAGATATGGAGATCTATTCACGAACTAGGTATGTAACGGTCGTTAAAATGTCGGATTTTGATTGCGTAACAAAAGCGTTCCAACGCAATAACGTCATTGTTGATAAACAGTTATCAGATTTTTTTAAATGCAAAATACCGAGTACCCGCGCATGAGTTAAATAACAACACATGTAATAGCAAAATCATAGTTATTTTTTCTCCAAGATGCCCTAGATAAGATCTAGAGAAATGCTAAGAATTGCCTCGATTAAACTCATAAAAAAAATTTTTTTTTCGAGGGAAAAAAAAGCAGCAGTTATCGAAATTTAAGTATACAAATAATGCAGATAGCCAAACAAACATTCCCCCCCCCCTTTTTTTTTCTTCCCAAATGCTGTTGGTTTTGATCATAAATAACATCCATTAAAAATGGAATGAATACTAGATAGTTACTATACAAAAAATTTAATTCCTATGGGAATCCTGTAATAAGTCTAATTGCGTTCACGGAACACTTCAACGCTAGCGAGCAGTACGTGAACGTGTCTAGTGACGTGAGGATGCCTGTGGAAGCTTTCTTCCTCCCGCCTCTTTTCACGTCGCTTCCCTCCCCTTCGGCGGCTCTCTCCCCTCCCTGGCGAGGATCGGCGCTCGCGCTGGTTTGATTCCACTTCCCCCACCGCGCTGCGCGCCTGTCATAGCGCGTTCCAAGCTCGAGGGGGTCTGCGCGCTGCGCCGCATTCATTCCGAGGCTAGTCGAGGAGGTGGCGTGGTGTTCGTGTTCGTCGCGCGCCGTTCCGCCCCTGGGTCTCTCCTGCATCAGCTGCTCCCTGCGACTTGGAAGGTCGTGCACAAACACCAGCTTCGCGATCGAAAAGAACGTACGGAAGCAAAAAAAAAAAAGTGTTTCGGTTCGGAAACGAACATGTAACGAAGTGCGTCCCGGACGTAGGTCGCGCTCGCAGCCAATCACGGGCCGACTTCGTAGATTCCTATTGCGTCTTAAATATTTCGTCTACGCCAGCACTTGCAAGTTGTTCGGAGTTATGTTTTATTGCCGCCGAAACCCTTCAGAGCGTTTGTTTTGACCTTACACGACTTTTCTTTCGGAAGAGAATATATTCTGGGTTTATTTTTACATTGTTACTGCGGAAAAGTGCTCCAGCTGACTCGTCAGGTTTGAACTCGTTCTGTGTATTGTTAAATGTGTTTTTGAAATTAACTTTTCCTGTTTGTTTTGTTTTGTTCCCGCTGTTACAAAAAATGTGAATGAAGTAATCTCGTTTGAGACTGCTCCTTGTACACCGTTTTCAACTAGACTCGAGATACAGCTTTCTTATTGTTACGCTTCGTAACGCGGACGGAACATTGTAGATTTGGACACTGAAATACGTGTGTAAGGCGTTGTGATTGTTTAGTTTGAGCGACGTATGTTTGAGATTGTTGTCTGCTGTCGCCAGTCGCGAGTGTGTAGCCATTTTGAGATGCGCTAGCTTTGTGTGTTGGACGTAACAATCCACTTACAAGTGTTATTTGTGTTTGTGTTCATACTTTGGAAAGAAGACAGTTTCGTCTCATCTCATCGAGATAAATAAGGATTATTGTATTTCGTCGCTTGAAGAAAGGTGAGTGACACTTGCATTATTTTTCATGTGATATTTTATAACCGGGTGATTGTCTAGAGAATAGTTTAACTCCCTTTACTGAAGTTTTCGCAAATTTTGACTTCCGTATAATTGCTTATTTCTATTAATATTACTTTTGTGTTTTAAATTAGCTTTATTTTTTGATTGGCCACATTCCTTAAATTTAGCTTGGAATGGACAGTTTAAGTGGATATAGATTACTAGATTACATTTATAAATATGATGCGCGTAATTTGGTAAAATATCGTCGGCCTTTTGATAGGACGATATTTTTACTAACACGCTATTAAGAACAAATATTTGCAATGCGTTCAGCCAATTAAATTAATCCAACGTACGTACAGATTGTATCGTTTTATTTGATCAACTCTTTATGACTTTTACGTTGTGCGTGTGTGCATTGTTCCTTCATACATTTTTTGGATTTAAAATCGTTAGTGTTAGCAACTTCGCACGTGTCTTGTTAGTTTAATAAAATGCTGAAACAATAGTAACGTAACTTTGTTTTTTTTTTATTATTATTTCTTAAACAAGTTGCAGTACTAAATCAAATGCTGATTGACATGATGGGCAGTTTTTGTTGACAAAATCCAAAAGGTATTCGGGTAATTAACATGCATATATTTTCAAATACTAAAACATGCTGGAAGTTGTTTTTATACTACATAGGCCTGCCTACATGTTTGGCTTTCTTGGTCTTCGCCCCCCCCCCCCCCCCCCCCCCCATCTTTTATCATGGAAAAACCGCTTTCATACTCTAATTCCCTTTTATTGAATTTGCCAGCATACCAAACATCTTTAAAGTATAAAATACGTAAACAATTCAATATAATTGTAGGCCTAGGTGAACCATTAAACTAATAAATTTAAAATAGTGTCAAAAGGTAAATTCAAATTAAAAATTTATTTAAATGTAAATCTGACTTACAAACTATAATTATTTTTAAGCTAATAATTTAATATTTTGTCTAATGGTGTTAGTCCTAATGGATAATTATTCCATATTACAAATTCAAGTTTATCCCTTGATCGTGAATATATTGATTCATGTTGCGTGCTGTTTAATTTAATTTTCCAAAGTTCCTGGAAATATCAAACTCAAATATAACAATAAAAACTCGCATTTTTTGTTTTTTAGGATCATCATTCATTGTGTTTTTTGTTTGGTTCAGGAAATTACATAATTGTACGGTACACATAATAGATCTGTGGTATCGTGTTTTATAGATTTACGATATCTGGAACATTAAAATAATTCAAAGAATAATTAAATTATCAAAAGTGGTATCGCCAAATATACTAAACCGAGCAGAAGTGTAATATATGTACCACGGTACTGTGGGTAATATATCTTTAAGTATCGTGTTCTATACTAGATTTACTGTAGTAACTTATATAATAAGATACTCGAAAGTTAGTTTCATTATAAAACACATTTTGCTCAAAACATGCATGTGAAAGTGTAATTTATTTGGTTTAATCATTTTTGTAGAATTACAGCTTAAATGCGTCAAGAGGCTCTAAAAGTGTGTTCGATCATGGGATAACAAAAGCTTTCAGCTTGCGGCTCAAAAGAATAAAAAAATCTTAAGTTTTCAAGCAGGGCTGTGTAAGTAGTCAAAGCCGCATGAAAACTTGTTTGTTTTCCTGTGTAGTGCCTCTGTGTGACCAGGAGCGAGCTAAATTAGTAATGTTTCTGCATTTTAGCATTGTCTCGGTGCGGGAACTTCCCGTCATAACATTGTTGGAAAGTTACGTGTGCATTTACATGTGCGATACATTGTGCGTCTTTATGCCACTCGATAATAAGCACAGCAAACTTAAGAAAGCTTAATCCGAGTCATACTGAACCACGCTGGTTTTTTTTTGTACTCAAGTTCATTATTTGACTCGAAACTAGTTAATGTATACGCCTCATGCTGGCGTATAGCACGACGGAAGCGGAGCGAATAGAACAATTTTCAAACCAGTCGCTTACAATACACCGGTGACTCGACAAAATTCGCGTACGCAAGACTTTGGAATTAGAAAGTTTTTTTTAATTTTTATTTTATTTTTCCCATCTTGCGTGTGCGAAGTTACTGAAACGAGTCTTATTTTCCAGAGATTATTGAACTGGGGCATTCTCAATAATCATTTCGATATTTTGGAAATGCTGTTCAATAAATTAGGATGTGAAACCTTTTAATACGTTCACGCACAAATTTTTTTTTTAATAAATAAGAAAAATAAACTTCTCTCAAACGGGCCAATTAAAACAAACTATAGCAGTGACAATTAGTCTGTATAACGGATGTCAACTGCTCTGAAAAACCGTGTTTGGGTAAAAGTTTCGTATCACGTATCCTAATGACAACACCCTGAATACATTGATCCTGTGGTACATGATACTTGCTGTTTTAATTTAGTAAATCAAAAGATCCTGAATATAACAAAAATTGTAATGTAACAATGAATTATGATTGTATTATGAGATAAAAATCCGAAAATTAATTTTTTTTTGCTTCCCAACATGGTTTGTATTGTAATATTTTTATGTCCAGGATCTTTCGACTTAAAAAATTAAAACAGCATCATGTGCCACAGGATCAATCATACAGGATCATGCAATTTGGATAAAAGGATAAACTTGGAAACGTGGTTTGGTACAATCGCTGATTGTAAATACCATCGTGTGATTCAGTGATCGTAATAAAAAATCACGTGATGCTTTGCAGGTGACACATTTGGTGTATGGGTACTACTACTACTACTGTTAGGGATGTACTATTCTGATATCTGTGAAATTTGAGCTTCAAGTTTACTCGCTTGAACAATGCGAACGGCACGGAGCGAGTTGTTGCAGTGGTAAGACAACACTCGCATTCTGGAGAAGCCGGGTTTGAGTTACGGTCCGGCCGTTGCGATTGTTCGCCGTGGTTTCCCAGAGGCCGGGCGCGCACGCTGAGGCACGAACCGACGCGATAGTTCACTTCCAGGTATTCACACAAAAGCAAAAGTGCACACAATCAGACGCTACAAAAGTTTCGCGATCGGACACGAGGGGGCGACAGCATCGAATGTCTGCTCCAACTTGTCGCGAGCAGAATGTCTCGATTGCATGCGCGAGTATTAAAAAAACTATTTAAACAAAGGCATGACAATTAGACTATTTTTCATTGTTAACTTAATTTGCGCAAATATTCACTAGTTAAGTATTTTAATTGAATTTTCCTCGGATTTTTAAGTGAGCTGGCTGCCGAGGAGTTAGCAAGTTCAGTACAGGCAAGTCCAATGTTGTATAATCCACATTTGAAGGAGTATCAACAATTTGATTTCGAAAATGCCTGAAGAAATAATTGGCGTGTGGTGTTGCGTCTGGACTGATTCTGTGTGCGCCCAGCCTAAATCTGGAATATATTTTTATTTTAGGCCACGGCAGATTGCTTCACCGATAGACATGTTTTCGTCTCAGGTCTTAAATGACCTCGTTGTTGCCGAGACGTTAAGCCAGGACACAAAATGACGCTAGACTTAGTCTTCCGCTTGCCGAGATTAGTTATCACATCTCGCGCAGCGGAAAAGAAAGAAGAAAAAAAAAACAGCACAGAGCCAGTACAATTCCGCGCTCGTCTGTTTTCAGGTTGCAGTGTTGTCTAGTTGTACATAATGCGATGTTGCCAAGCGTTTGGGACACACGCGGTGAGTTGAGTCCGCTCTGGGAGAAACAGACGACCGATCAGTACCAAAGAAGACTTTTTATTTATCTTCGAGCTCATGTTGTGCTGTGTGCTACAGGATAAATTGTTTAAATGTCCCGTTGTTTTGGATCCAGTCATTTCTGCATAAAATGTGCGGATGATTTTCTAAACCACTGTATATTTATATCTTGGCAGACGAGTAAATGTTAGGCGTAGCGCCCTGGGTTGCATAGTCCTGCGTTAGATCCGAATACAAATGACACAATTAAAAGTAGCTGTGGATTATCTTGCCACCGTGGTTTTCCGTGGTGAGTCTCGTTGCAACGAGCGAACCTTCGGGCGAGTTTCGTTGCAACGAGCGAACCTTCGGGCGAGTTTCGTTGCAACGAGCGAACCTTCGGGCGAGTTTCGTTGCAACGAGCGAACCTTCGGGCGAGTTTCGTTGCAACGAGCGAACCTTCAGGCGAGTTTCGTTGCAACGAGCGAACCTTCAGGCGAGTTTCGTTGCAACGAGCGAACCTTCAGGCGAGTTTCGTTGCAGCGAGCGAACCTTCAGGCGAGTAGCTATTAGGCGGCGAGCGTCGTCCGGCAATGCGTCCGTTTTAGAAAGTCGAGAGCTCGCCCGCAGTCTTCGTGCGGGCGCTTTCTCTCGTGCCGGAGCTGGGAAGCGCCTGCCACCCCCCCCCCCCCCTCACTCCCCCTCTCAGGGAACACCGCGCACGGCCGTGGCCAGTTTAATGGCGTGTTTGAGAGCTGCACGTCTCTTAGCCCCCTTTTGCCGGCCTCTTCCTTTTGCTGTTTCCGTCACCGACACATCGGTCATGGCCGATGTATTTCACTAACGGCCACTACTTGATGCCCGTGTGATAGTACAACCTGGATTTTGTATGAACCTCTCTTATGCGTATATTACGTGCAACGTATCTGCACACTTGAGCGCGCCACGAGTAAGAAATTTGACATCCCGCCTCAAAATGATCTGTTGAGTTGGAGACGGTGCGTAGGTGTATCAAAGGCTTATCCCCCCCCCCCCTCCATTCTTTCTCTCTCCGCCCTTGCAGCCTCGTGTGGTCCTGAATTAGACAGCGGCTCAACCTAACTAGCTCAGGCTAGCAGATGTGTGGCGCGCAATATTTAGAGCATTAGAATAAATAATGTACAAAACAATTGTGAATCTATTCAGGAGCCAGCTGTGGTCTTTGAGGTTCCCGCCACCTTAAATCTGTGCATAACCGTGCGACGTAAAACTCTTAGAGAGTTCGTACGTCTCAGTCTCCTTAATAAAGGCTGATACTATGCAGATAATGAATAAACGCTGGTATTTTAATGTTATTTTGTTTCCTGCTTGGAACAAACACGTGCACAGTACAATCTGCGAATTTCGGGCCACGTGATTTAGATTTTATATGTATAACAGTTTTGAATTTGGTTTTCATAATTAGCATTTCACATTAAGTAAAAAAAACAAACTTGTTTTACTGTCTTTGCACTTATAAAGTATATTTAATCAGTGATCAAATCAAATGTTAAGGACTGTAAATCTCAGATACACTATGCTTTGGTTAGATGTTGTGTTCCTGAGATAATACTTGACAATATGGTCTCATCTGTAAGAATTTAACCAACAAAATTATTTTTGTGCATTAACTATGAATTAACGTTATTTCCTTTGGGTATTTTGTGATATTACAAATGGTTTTCTACCTTCTTGATGGTTGTAAAGGGATCCTTAAAAACTCTTCAATTTTTGATTGCACAAGAGGATACGAACTCGCACACCATTTACATAAAGGGTGACGAAAATAAAAATATGTTCTTCTAATTTCACTCGCGATAAACTGAAAAGAATATTCGTGTTCGATTTTATGCATGTTTTCTTAGTGTAATTTTTTTCAATAACATAAACAATTATTTGGCTGCGTATCCTTAACATGTAATTCACAAGTCAGTCATGTAGCAGGGGTTTTAATAATTATATGTAAGGCTCACTTTTGTAAATATTCATCTCACTTTTGTAAATATTCATCTTTTTAACTGCCCATAAATTCACTATGGAATTGGTCTAGACAGTGGATTTTTTTAAATATTTAATTTAAATTGATTTGGAACATCCCAGGTTCACCATTCACTATATAGATAGCGTCTGTATATTGGCTTTTGTCCTGCAAAAAGTAGTAAATTGCTGGTAATCCCGTTTTGCGAGCACTTAGTTTCACATTTGCCTTTAAAATTTGATTATAGATCATGCCGTTCGTGAAAGCATCTGTAAATTGAATGATGCCAAACCACTTGGACGACATGTAGCCTTAAACGTAGATGGATCCGTCATGTTACGGTATGGAGTGTCTTTGCCCAAGTCATCGTCAGTATTTTCCCCCCTCTTCCATATTCTGAATGCCATAGTACCAAAAACGTTAATTTGATTTCTTCGCTTTATATTTCGTTTTCCCAGAACGCTTGATGCGTGTTTATATGGTCCTTGGATAAATCAGCCTGACTCCGGCTCAGTTGACTCGACACAGGACATTTTCGTAGGCTTGGTCCACTGTATGTATCCTGCTTATATAAAATACCTGATGGGTATTTTTTACTGCACATTCGTTTACGTTCTGACTATTCCACAATTACATTCAGTTTATGTGCACACTCAGTCGTGGATTATACCTCGCCTGTTTAACAAGGAAATGATTTACTTAAGTTTTCGTGTTGAATTGTCTGTTGCTCCTGATACTTGACTTGGTTGACCACTCCTTGAACTGCAGTGTGTTTTGTGTTAGTGTCTTATTTTCCTCGAACTTGGCGCTTTTCCCCATGCAGAAGACAACACTGTTAAGTAGTACACCATAGCAAGCAGAATAATCATTCCTGGACATAGATGAGTACTGATCCTGTATGCAGCGATTGCGGCATTGGATGGTTGATGACTCGTGATTATGCACTGAAAAGATACCTAACATGTGTGTGATTATGTGACTGTTATTGTATTGTAACCTTTGCTCATAACTTTCAGCTAAAGGTCACAATACCCGCCCACACATATATAATATATATATATGTATAATATATTTATATAAGTTCCAGTTTAAGTACACGGCCGTGTGATTCCATTTAAAAAGGTTCGTGCGCATTAAAATTGGGAAGGCTTAATACACGCAACGAGAATATCTGTTTCCACTGGTAGACTTTAAAAATAACTTGAAGTTCATTTTACGTTTCACCAAAAGGTTGAGACGGCCGCCACATTACAAGTCAACTTGAAAAAAAGTACGTAGATTTCCCACACCTGTGCTAAAAACATGCAAGGGGCACTTACTTGATATCCTCTTCTGAAAAGCGTTTACCGTATATTAGCATAAACTTGCAAATGCTCACGCAAACGTCCGTTTGCTGTGAAGGTCACGCCCAACCGGCCAAATGGGGCGAACAGCTGAGCGGTGCGTGGCGTGCATCGTCCTCGTACATCACAAAAACGTAGCTTCTTCAAAAAATCGATCTCACTGATAACTTCCCAGTCCAATCCACCAAGCTTCGTGCTTGTTAAATTTAAAAGTTTACGTCTTTGTCAAAAAAAATAAGTACCTACTGCACACTGCAAACACGTCGTGATGCCATCAAAACCGCTGCCAAGCGACCGGCCTCCACGGCCGCCGAAACCCAAGTCTTCCCTCGCTGTGCGCACGAGCGCTGTTGCCATTCTAGCGGTGACTCAAGGAACTAAAGTCCGTTTATAAGGTCTAAAATGCCGATTTGAAATACTCGACGTAAAACTTAAATAAACCAAGCAATAAATAAAACTAATAATAGTAAAACAATTAAAAAAATCTGAATTAATTATTGCATAACTTTATAAAGCTGACTAACAGGATGTCTTTCGGCCCGCCTCTAATGGCCAATTAAAATATTGGAAAATTGGAATCCAAACTAAATTAAACATATAAAAAGTACCAATGATTTAATAACTAGTTCCGGGCTTACAAAGCTAAAATAAAAATAATCCAGGGGTAGCAGACATGCTACAGTATGATGTGACATTACGAACTTACTATATATATGTCACACGTTGAATATGTTTAAATGCTGGTATTTTTGTATTTCTTTTTCTGCACGGGTTTGTACTCACGTGAAAGGTATCTAAAACTACTACTACACACATCCAAGGGCGTCTGAACTTTAGTACAGATCTGGTAACGCATGTCTTCCACATTAGTCTATTTCGCACTCATCCGCCATTTTAGCTCTTTCTTTAGATTGGTGTTAGTTATCGCTAATTTGAGAATTTTGTGTGGAGTTTTTGGAGAATGCGGATATTAAATTGTATGTAGGTATACTTAAATATATATTTTTTTCAAATGTGGTTTGTATTAAATGTACAGCTAGTATTAAATGTATGCCAGCGGAAATAACTCGATAAAAAAATACATGAAACGTCCTGTCGGTCTCTCCCACCGCCGACAGTGCATCGCTGCAGATTTTTATTTTTTATTTTTCCTAACCTAAATTAAAACTAAGTGTGTTGGGGAGGGTTCCGGGTTAGGGAGGGAGACTAAGGGCCGTATTCCGAGACACAAAAATAAGGGTTTAGGTGTTGAATATGCGATACCTGTACCCTAACCATATTCCAAGTGCACGATAGGACACGGCCAGTACCTTATTTTTAGGGCACTGATTTTTGGTGTCCTATCTGTTGCCGTTTCGTTGCCAAAATCACGCGCATGCGCAGAGCTCACTTTTTCGTTGATTTCTCCCAGATGGCTGAATAGCATCTGGCGCCATTAACTCATATATAGTCATTTTAATTATAATCGGGGGATGTATAATGTGTTTTAGTGTGTCAAATAAAACTTTATAATAGTAAAAACTATTCTGAAATATATTTGATTACTTTAATGGTCATAAAAACAAATAATCAACAACTTTAAAATTACCTAGTGTGTCAAATAAAACTTTATAATAGCAAAACCTATTCTGGAATATATTTGAATAGTTAAATGGTCATAAAAACAAATAATCAACAACTTTAAAATTACCTGAGAAAATTAAAATTACGCCAATTAATTCGCACGATAGTGCTGCTATCTGTAGGATTTTAGCGTAGCAAATCCATCGATGGTTGCCAAACATCCGCTAGAATGCATTGAAATCAGTTTCTAGCCTCGTACAGGGCACAGTTTATTAAAACAGTTGCTTTTTCGTTTCCTAACAGGAATTGGATTGGGACGCGTTCTGGAATACAGTCTGCGAGATAGGTTACAGTTGTATCCCAACAAGGTAGTGCTTATTCGCTACCTTACCTGAATGTTTTGGAATTCCGCCCTAAGTGCGTCTCAGGCCGAAGCCCATACGCTCTAATCATGCGGGGTATTAGCCATGCAGGAGAGGTAGCATGCATCATGTGCTAGGAGGGGGATTGGCCAGCCATGGCAGCGATTGGCGCCATGACTAACTCCCCTCACTGACTATACTAGGCTAAAACTAGGTAAGTTGGGCCCAGGTAAAACCTGCATATACACAGGGAAAACCCCGGGCTCTGACATGCGGAATGCAAAATTTCATGCATTAATATCGAGCAGGAGGCTTACGGGGAAACAGAAGGATGGATCTGGAAGAAGAGTTGGACAGAGAAGAAAAGAGTCTACCATGCGGGGTTTGGGTGCTTGGACGTTGCTGTCCGCATTGGTTTTGGGTGGCACTGGTTGTTTCGGGGGCGTCTTTAGTCGTTTCCCGCCGGGCTGCCAGCCAGCCAGCCAGCCCACATCGCTGCAGAGCTGGCGTGTGTGACGTCGTTGGCGACTCCTGCACCGGAAGTGCGGCTCACGTGGGGGCGAAGCTGTGCACCTTGGCCGCGGGGAGCGCTGATTTCTGCTTGTGTTTCAACTCTCGGCGAGGCTCAGGTGCACCGGATGGATACACGTCTCAGTTCTGAGAGAGACAAGTGGAAAGTAACGCATGGGCTTGAAAATGGGGGTGAGGAGGAATTAGTTCCCGGCATACCCCTGGAATTATAGTCATCGCCCCTGCAAAATCGTAACACTGAAGTGGGGGGTGATAGTTATCACCCTCCCCCTTTTACCTTCCTCTACTATGGTATTTTAATAATTTTTTCGCCCCAAGAAAATAAATATTTACATATTTACTATTTGGGTGTGTTAGAGGATAAAGGTGCTGCCACTACAGTTGATTTTGATATGGGCTATGTTGTAGGGGCCCAATTGATGTGTGATCTAATTCTGATCTGAATTCACAGACACGTAACCAAGGGAATACAGAATGAACGTGCAAGGGATTGACAAGAATGTAATTATATTTTTCTATGTAAAACCGTATTTAATGTTTTAGGTTAGTGTTTAATTTCTATTTTGTATTTAAAGCAATATTTAATAGTTTTGAGGTTTGTATTTAACTATATATATTTTTTATATTTAATACATTATATATGGTTTGTCAGTACTACATTTGGATGTTAAATTGGTAGATGATTCATCAGTAATTGCTGTAATTTGTTACGTAATTTTATGTTTGATTCCTAGATATGACTTAAACGTTGTTTTTCTCTCGTTTCAGTGTAAGAGAAGGCGTACCGGCCTTAACTGCGCCAATGGCCAAACTTAAGTTGACATAAATAAATAAACCAATCCGTTGACGTGAATAAATTTTCGACCTTGTAATAAATAATCTTCGTAATACTTGATCGTTGCCGAGCTCTTGACCATGCCAGGTAGAGCGCTCATGTGCTATTTTCGGTTTGTGAGAACTCATGTTCGGCGTGCACGACATGACAGGCTGTGTAGCGGGCTACAGCCAACACACGCGTGTGTCTGCGTGCACGGCCGGCCAGTCTGTGAACGGCGCGCGGTGACGCATTACAGCTGAGCCGAGGGACGAGACAGTAACGCCAGCTTGTGTTATACTTGACGGGGTTCGCCCGGATCGTTACCACAACGCCGAATGTCAAAATTGACAACGCCGACAGCTAGAAAACTTGCTGTGTACCACAACGCCGAAATAACAACTGAATTAATTTGTGTGTGTGTTTCTTAAATGTACCTTTAACGTCGAAATACCACAATCAAACATAACCTAACCTAGCGTAATATAACCTAGCCTATCCTAGCGTAATATAACCTAGTTTAGCCTAGCCTAGCCTAGCCTAGCCTAGCCTAGTCTAACCTAACCGAACCTAGCGTAATATAACCTATCCTATCCTAACCTAACCTAGTCTAACCTAACCTAACCTAGTCTAACCTAACCTTTGTGGCAGTCCTGCAATGACATTTTTCGGCGTTGTGGTACGCAGCAGTTTTCTAGCTGTCGGCGTTGTGGTCAATTTGGCATTTCGGCGTTGTGGTATTTCGGCGTTGTGGTGCGTCCCCTGTTCTTCGCCCGAGTGTTGACGGCTTATTGCATGGTTATTGGGTGTGATTCGAGCCGCGCTCTTCGGCGCTGCACGCGAACTTGACCGCGAACAGGTTTTCCCCCTGCGATTGAAACAGCGAGCGCTAAATAAACATGAACAAGACTTAATTTTAAATAATTCATGACTGCGCTGAGCTGTCAGGTCTCGTTTCAAAGCGAAACTCTTAGTCCTATGTACCACCACAAACATTTTCTCGCACGGAAGACTTCAAGACTACTAAAAGATATCCCGAGTGGGGTCTGAAAACGAAACGCATTTAAGAGTTCGCTGAGGTTTGAAAAGTTCGGATTAAGTTTTTAAACTGTGTTTTTGGAAGAGTGAAAATGGCTAAATGGCGTGTTTTCAGAGTAATTTTTGCGAATAAAACAACCGGTACAGTTTCTTGAAATCACTTAAGGGACTTACATGACACTTTTTATCTTATTTTCCGCCATGTAATGTTACGGTCATCGCCAGTTCAGAGCCTTGCGCTTAAATGCGATACCACGCTAGACACCAGCGAGCGTCGCGCCTATCATCCCGCCTCACCAACACACACACACACACACACCGACCATACGGGACCCTTAAGTGAGGCATTAGGGGGCAAAGAAAGACAGTGTATGTTTTATTTTGTTCTGTTTGTATAAAAGCGCTTGCATATTAAAGTTGTGTGTGTGTAAAAGTATTACTCGCTAGAAAATTATCCTGTAAACTAACATATACATGTTTGGCTACCACGTTGTATGTTGCACCATTTTATGTGTATGCAAACATTTATTTATTCTATGATTTAAGAATGTTAATCATTCGATTTTACGTAGTTTTCCTTCATCATTCAGTTAAAAAAAAAATCATGTATGTGAAATATGAATATTTAGATCGTTAGTTTTTTTTCTGTAGCCTATATATAATTAGTGTACTCATAGTTATAAAATATAAATTATTGATACGAAACTTTTACGCTGGATATAATTATGGTTTGGTCTCCGGGGTTAATTATCTGGTATATAAAAAAAGAACGTTGTGAAAGTAAGTTTTACAAGTTCCACCTGGAGCCTACCGTCGTCGCTAATGGCTGCGACGCCAGTGTAAGGGCTTGCCGCAGGTTCGCTTACTTGCCCGCGGTGGCGTCGCGTGCGCCTCGGTCGACTCTGGAGCTGTTATGGAGGGGGGGGGGGCGGCGGCGGCGACCTGGTTTCAGGTCAGCGGGCTGTGCGCGCCGGTCCCACGTACAGACTTGCCTCGCGCAGCCCGTCCCTTCTTGTCAAGTGTTGGGTCGGCAGCCTCGCGTGTCGCTGCTTTTGAGACCGAGTTGACACGGCACGGACTGTACTCGCGTGTCCCATTGGTCGCCGCCGCAATGTGCCTCGTCTGGCGTCGTGGGCTTCCGCTCTTTCAGGATGCCCGGGAATTATCAACGTCCCCTCATTGAGTAGAGACCCGGAAGTTTCGCGAGTTCGTCCGGCCTCAGGGTAGAATTCAAAGTCATAGGTGTGTTTAAACGATGTTTTGCTTATCCATTGGTTGATTTCTTAGTGAGAACAGTTTTATACTTGTAAATTGGCGCTAGCTGATTCGCTTACTTCTCTCTTTAGCTGGGCATCGTTGGCTCACGGTCGAAGAGGGGCGTGTCCAAAACAACTGCGGTCCAATCGTGAACACAGTGCGACAGTGTGACGGTTTGCATTCTAACTTGATACTAAATGAATTCGCGAAATTTCCGTATCTGTACTCATTGGTGACCCACATGGGCGTAGATCCTTATGAGGGAGGGGGGGGGGGGGTTGGTTGTTTCCCGGCTACCCCCCTCCCCACATTTTCCCAGGAATTAAGAAACCCCTCTTTGAGGGGACCCCGCTTGCGCTTTCAAAATCGTGATCCATCGGGGAAAAACGGGATTGATGAAACGTAAACGTCAAACACTATGTTTCACGGGAAAAATTTTCTGTGCGGGTTAAAGTTTTTTTGCTTATTGCATGCACACGGGCCAACATGTGGGCAGTGTCCAGATATGACGGTTAAAACCCCACGCGCGAAACTCTCTACCCCCCCGTCGACAAACATTTTCGCGGACTCCCCTTGGGGAATCCTACAGATTTGCGTCCTTGCCTGCGGTTGAACGGTCTTAACATTATACTCGGAACTTAGCCCGCCTTACGCCTGTACCTCCTGACTAGTTGATTATCTTCGTGTGTATTGCCTACTGGGCCGGAATGAATCGCTTAGCGGAAATTCGGAAGACTGTCCTTTCTCGCTTGATTGCCCACCTGCGGAAAATTTGGGGGTTGCCCCCGCCATGGAGACTAGCCAGCTTCGCCCTTGCAGTGAACGTGATCGAACTACTCTTTCGCGGTTGCCGAGGTCTCGATGAACAGTGGAAGACGAAACTAATTCGTGATTCGATAATAAGAATGACTCAAGCGAACCTTGATTGGAAATTTGACTCATAGGTAATAATATCAATGGAAATGTACCACATACTTAGAGCTGTTTCATACCGTTCAGTTGAAAACTTATTCTAAAAATTTTAATTTTAACTATTTCATAAATTATGTTGCAAATTTATTCGTTGTCTGCAAAATCGCTGTCATCACGGAAACTTTATACCATTCTTACATAGTAGATCTCATTGTCAGTTTTATGTAGGTTTATAGTGTATCGTTCGCCATTTTTAAGTTTGTGTTTGAAACGTCAGTAATTTAGTTTTTTTTTCTTGGCACGATTCTGGTTGGATTATTCGATCTTTAATATCCATTACATTTGAGTATTTGTCCTACACACAACGTCTAGTAGAAACTGCCATCCAAATTGGTATACAAATTGACGGCTTACTTCCTTGGTGTCTTATCTAGGACAAGGGATTTTTTGACGTGACAACGTCTAATAAATTGATGAACGCCGGCTGCACGCTCGAAAAAGTGTCCCGTAACGCACACTGTCCCGTTACGCTTATTGTACGCTTGCGCCACATCTATCTCTCTTCCACTCGATTGGAACAACGATCGAATTGACTTTTTCGAGGCACATTAAACTTGAAACACTCCCATTCGTTTCCTACTTTTCCTATCATCGTCCTATCCTTAACAGAATAACACAGATTGGAAGAAGTTAAATACCAAACATGTATAAAAGTTATAGTTAAAATAATCTGTTCGTTAAAGTAATAAACATATTTGAATTAATGAGTGCAAATAAAAGTAAATGTATCAATTAAATTGTGGATTTCATTTCACTCCTTCTTTGTATCCATACAAAATAGTGATAATTCAATAAAAATGGTTCAATTTTATTCATAAAAGTATGCAATCATTTCATCAATGTTTTGTTATGACGTCACGTTAAACTATCTTCCTTAAACCGACTTTACAGAAAACCAACTTTTTTAATGAATGACTAGGAGTTAAAAAGAATTTTGATGCGGCGTTCATTTGATGTCCTCGCCTCAGAGGCGGCCAACCAGGAGCCTCCAAGAGGTAGTCTTCAACCGGGGCAAGATGCACTCTCGGACGCCGATACGCTCGCGATGACGCCGCCGCAAATATCGCAAGATTGACCCAGCGGTTCCGTGGACGATAGCGATGTGTGCCGACGCTGTGTCGTGGCGGGTCAGAGGTCGCGTCGCAGCAGACGCTCCGAAGACGAGCGGCGCCGGAACAAGTCAACTCGTTCTGCACTCCAAACCCCCGGGAGCTGAGGCGCTCTTGGATTCTCGAGGGCGTGGGTTCGAAGCATGTCCGAAGCAAGCGCGGCTCCAGAAGGGGGGGGGGGGGCGGTGGGGGCGATAGCCCCTCCCGAGACCAATTTTATTGATTAGTGTACATTCATGTTTACTTAAATATTTAATTTCATATGTTAAAACTTTTATCTCATCAAAAGTTGCACGGAGCTACTAAGGTTCTGTATTTGAAACCTGTAATTTGTAAATAATATTCCAAGGCCAATATCTGACCACTTTTTTTTTTTTTTTGCAATTACGACCTTTTTTTTTTGTGCGATAGCCCCTCCCGAAAAGTCATCCTGAAGCCGCCATTGGTCCGGAGTAGCCAATTCACATTACCAGATGTTTGCGGCCGTTAGCCAAGTAGTTTTACAATTTAGCGGGACCGTATTTTATTTGTAAAGGTTCCTCTACAACCACCTGCGGCTTCGCTCCCGTTAATATTACCCTAACCAGACCTCTCTGGCATGACTTGTTAGTCTGCCATTTATTCTCAATACGAAACATTGATTTTTTTTTCTCCCAGTTTGAACATGCGAATCTAGAAAGAAATCGGAATACAAACCCCATGGCGATGCGTCTGGTCGTGAGTTCAAAACCTATATCGCTAACATAGTAAACAATAAAAAAAAAGGGAGGGAGGGAGGGACTGTATTACAGTGTTAGCGTTCAACCAAAACTTGGGTTCATCGTGGTCTTGATCTGTGTTTCCGTCTCTAATGACCTCTAACTTCGATATAGATTTAAAAAAAAAAAATACTTATACGCGTACAAGGTATAGCTTGGGGTGCACGCCAGATGTATGATCCAAGATGGCGGTATGGAGTCCTCCATCGCGCTGCAGGGCCACTGACATACGTGGGTCGGGTGGAATGCTTCTCCTGCCGTCGTGGCTTCTTGATTTGTCGGGAGCGCGCGCAATTAGACAGATGCTATGGGGCAGTAAAGAGGGTGTGACGAGGGTGAGGAGGGGGTACACGTCGGCAGGACGACTGCGTGACGTAATTACGGCCGCGGCTGGGGCCGGGGGGCGGGCAAACAGGTTCTGTCCCACGGCCACGTGTCTCCCCGGCAGTCGAGCCGGCGACCTGGACCACTGGACCACGGAGTAGCGTGTCTCGTTGTTGTGCCCGTGTCTGCATCATTACATTGAGTGTGAAGCCATTCCCTGGTTAGACGCCCAAAACATTGGCTGAAGTGTGCTGTGTTTGCATTGTAGAAAAAAGTTTAAAATGACCTTCATTCTGATGTGGTAACGTCTTAAATATCGATGAACGCCGGCTGCACGCACGAAAAGTTGTCACGTTCCGCCTGAGCCGAGCGTGCAAGAACCGGCCAACCACCGTGCGAGAAAATCTTCTATAATATCAAACAGGTTAAGGAGGGCTTTTTAAATAATTGTTCGTGATTCTATTTAAACAATTTATTTAAATTAAATTTGCTAATCTGTAAATAATATTTGAAAATTAAAAAGTATGCAATTTATCATCAATGTTTTTTTATGACGTTATCACTTAAAATTGTTGTCCGTAAACAGACTTTACAGACAATCCCACCCCCTTTTTTTTTATGAAAGTGACTGTTTTTAACGTTGGAGATTCTAGTTCTTGCTTACTAATCATCATCAGACGTTTATCGTACACAATTTCAGCAATGTTTTGGGTCGAACAGTATAGCGATGTCGTATTATATTTATATTTAAAGTACGTCACGGCATGCCGTTTTGATGGAATCTTGTGTCCGGTTAGCAAAACAAAGGTTAATTCTGAAACAGGTTGGGAAGATCAATGCTGTAAGTTTGGCACGCTAGATGGCAGTGCGGTTCGACCAACGTGACGTATTTACTTGTTTTGATGTATTAAAGGCGGCCCGTTTGCGATTTTGAAATTGAAGTATTCAGTACATGTCAAATCAAGTATTTTCTGTGAACGTGTGTTAAACTCGGTGTAATAGGAAGTACGATTTTAACATATTAACAGCGCCCTTATACAAATGAAAAAAAAAAAAAAAGAATTGTGCAACAGAAAGATGCCAAGAATAATAGTAAAAAGTGTGAAATCAATTCTTGATTCCTGCTTATAGCCACGTCAAACATTTAGCTTTCTGCATCTAGAGTAGGTTTGTTTGAATAAGAACATATGAAATATTGTTTGTCAAGAAGAAAATGAAATAATTCCCAAAACTCTTAGTGTAAACATTGATTTAATTTGTAATAAAACATGCATTTATCCCCCCCCCCCCCCCCCCCCCCGATTTGGTAACTATCTAGCTAAAACAAAGCCAAAATTCGAAAATGATTACTTTTAAATTATTTTTTTATCATCTGTAAGTTGGCATTATATTTTCAGGCACAAACAGACGGGAACAAATGTCAGTTCCTGAAAACGTCGCAACTGTTGTCGTTGGAAACTTTTGGTGTTTGTCAGTGCTATCGTTGTTGTGTTGTCCATAGTACTTGTTGATCTTCATCGCTGTGTTTATGTGTTTGCTACATTGTCCGGATTTGTTGTCTGCTTGAATTTAATCTGTCTCGTCGTTGTTAGCCCACTGTGTTTGTCTGTGTTACATATTATTTTTCATGACAATGCCTTAAACGGAATTCTTGTGCTTTCTGATATTTAGAGGTTGAAAATATTTTGTCCGTGCTGTCTTATTGCCCATAATACGTGTTTATTTTCATCTTTGGTTCCGTTTGTTCGACATTAGCTGATTGTCCTGTTTTCTGTGAATTTTTTATCTTCATATTTTTTTCTCGGAATTTTTCTATGCCAAACAGTGCAAAACTGCAATGGCGTATGTCCAAAAAAAACTGCATTACATAAGTCAACCATGCACAGGTTTACAACTTTGTGGTCTGTGGAAAAGAGTATCTCTGGAAACTACTCACTTGTAAGTTTATATTTTGGTGGACCATTGTGTCGTTTTTGCATTATAACCTGCAAAAAAAAAATTTTCAGGTAGTGCCTACTTTAACCCGTCATTGGTCGCATTGTAAAATGTTACACCAGTGGTCGCGCATGAGCATTTTGCTCACAGACTTAATTTTACGATTAGAGTCGTGCTTAACCACTTTTAAAAGGCCAAATATTTTTACTTATTACAAATGAAACAACTCTGCTTGTTTAAATTATATTTTATATTATTATCACATAATTTTTAATTTTTTTTTTACATAAATCATCATCACAATAAACTATTTGGCTGTATAGTGAGTTTCCTTTGTCCGGCCTACAAATACATCAACAATAAATGCAGTAGAGTTGGATGCAACAGAAAATCACACATTATTCACAATTTCATCATTTTTTAGCACAAAATTATTAAATCTACTGAGTCTTTTGAGGGTACACTAATTTATGTTATACATTTGAGACAATGACTAATATAACACACATTATGCAATAGAGATTTTCTACATCAAAATTAACTGCTTTCATGGAAATTTACATTTTCTAACACCTAAAATCAACAATTTTGTGACAAAATGTTAATATTTACTATAATTGATGTTAATTGATGTTTTATCTAATATATGTTTTTTTTTGTATTTTCAAAAAAATATTGACAATTATAACATAACTTACCTGTTATAAAACATTCAGCGATTTGTTGAAGATCCAAAGCCACAATTTTCTTCCCCTGATTCATTTCAATAAGTAATACCACGAAACATTAGATTTAGTCTCACGAGAATATATTCCACGACTAAACACAGCACTTTGCAAACCGAACAGTCGTCACAAGTGTAGCAACGCGACTGGTCGCACTGTGAGCAAACTGCTCATGCAACGTGCATGCCTGTAAGCGATATCTTATATCAAGGCCAAGTATCAGTTACATCCTGTCAGCCACCTAGTGACTTAATAAGGAAGGTTCAAAACTCAGCTAGAAAAAAGGACACCTCCAAGCAGCAATAAAAACAATAACAGTAAAACCATATTTCTGAGGGTGAGCAAAATGCTCATAGCGCGACCAATGACGAGTTAAGGGGGACGCCTAGTCAGGGATGTAGTGCGACGCTCGCTGGTGTTTCTAACGTGATATCGCCTCTATAAGCGCAAGACTTGTGCGCAGTCTTCGTCGTGCACAGGGCAACTATGAATTTGAGCGGTAACTATAACAACATATGGTGGAGAAATGAAAATAAAGGTGTAACGCAAGGCTTCGGATGCTTTCAAGAATTTTTACCGAGCGTTTCATATCAATTTTTTTTGAAACGCGTGTTTTTAGCCCTTTTCAGACTCATTAAAAATATAGTTTAAAAACAGAAATGCGGAAACAGTGCAATCGTAAACAGATTCCAATCGGGATATGGTGAGCAGTTTTAAAATCACGTGGTTTCTCCTGAAACTTTGCACACTATATATGTGTGTGAAGATAGGCGTGTCCCTTAAATCCTTTTCTTAAAAAAATATATATTGTTTGAATATTTTGTCCGTAAGTTTGGTTCATAAAAAAAGTAAAATGCAAATGAGAGCAGGTGGAAAGGAAAAAAAAAGGAATAATTTGAAGTTTGTGTGCGCCTGTGTGCATGTGTTTGTGCGTGTGTTTGTGTTTGTGCGTGTGTTTATGTTTGTGCGTGTGTTTATGTTTGTGCGTGTGTTTATGCTTGTGCGTGTGTTTATGCTTGTGCGTGTGTTTATGCTTGTGCATGTGCATGTGTTTGTGCGTGTGATTATGCTTGTGCGTGTGTTTATGCTTGTGCGTGTGTTTATGCTTGTGTGTGGGTTTATGCTTGTGTTTATGTTTGTGCGTGTGTTTATGTTTGTGCGTGTATGTTTATGCTTGTGCGTGTATGTTTATGCTTGTGCGTGTATGTTTGTGCGTGTGCATTTGTGTTTGTGCGTGTGCATTTGTGCTTGTGCATGTATGTTTGTGCTTGTGCGTGTATGTTTGTGCTTGTGCGTGTATGTTTGTGCTTGTGCGTGTATGTTTGTGCTTGTGCGTGTATGTTTGTGCTTGTGCGTGTATGTTTATGCTATGCGTGTATGTTTATGCTTGTGCGTGTATGTTTATGCTTGTGTTTATGCTTGTGTTTATGCTTGTGTTTATGCTTGTGTTTATGCTTGTGTTTATGCTTGTGTTTATGCTTGTGTTTATGCTTGTGCGTGTATGTTTGTGCGTGTATGTTTGTGCGTGTATGTTTGTGCGTGTATGTTTATGCTTGTGCGTGTATGTTTATGCTTGTGCGTGTGTGTGGGTCGGCCAAGCCGCGGCATCTCTGCGGCCACGCGGCGCCGCGACCTTGTCCTCGTCCCTGCCAGCTCGGGCGGCGAGCGAGCAGTCTCCCCTGCGGTCTGCCCTTGAGCCGCACCTGCCGCGATTACATGCGTGGCCTGTCAGCATATTCAGGCTCCAACATACGTCCAAGTAGCTGCGTAACCACCCAAATTATCTTTTATATGAATTGGTTCCGTTGATAAGAAAAACATTTCAACGTACCGACGAGATAAATAGCCGCATGGGCGGCAACGATTATTTTTGATTGCCACCTTTCGATTTAATTATTATTTTTGGCGTGTATTTCAGGGTTGGTAAAAAAAAAACAGACACGGGATAGAAAACCGTCGGGGTTGGTCGGGTATGATAACGACACCCGGAATACGTGTCGGATGTGCTGCTGCATGGCCGGAAAAGCAAGGTGGGAGCGTGCAAGGATTGTAAATGTTTGTATGACTACTATTACTGAGCAGCGTTTTGACGCGTATGTGCAGAACGTTACACGATCACACGCGATTGGTTGTAAGAATTACTGCCTGTTTGGGCCTGTTGAAGTTGGGAAAATTTACGTATTTGAAAAGTTTGCAGCAGGTAACGAAATGTTTTTACATGAAGTTGATAGTGTTTCCGCCACAGCGTGGACCGGCTGTACCTGAACCGCGGGCCGTAATAAATAATCAAACACGCTTGTTATCCGGGGCGAGGGGTCGGCGTGTGTTGCAGCGGGCGGTGTCTAGTTTCACCGGCGGCGAGTCTACCTCGCGCGGGAGAGGGGGAGATCCCCTTGTGATCGATAAATGCATTTCTCTGACAGGCTCTGGGCGCGGAGGGGGTGGGGCTCCTCCCCCCTCTACTCAGCACATCTCCCCCCGGGGGCCGTCCACCCGCCTCATCAAGATTTCATCGCGTGAGCAGGCTCGTGTCCATTGATTCGTGCGCCTCGCTGCAGCCACACGTGCCGTCGTTTAAAACAAAATAACGAAAGAAAACTTGGAACGATCATCTTTTGCAGTTGTTCTTTTTTTTTTTTTTTACGAATGGTCTCGTACACGTTTTTACTGCTGGTTTCTTTGCGCCTATTAATTACATTTCTTCTCCGCGATATTTCCTTGACAGCATAAGCCGATGTCTCGGCAGGTTTTGTTCAGTGTTGGTGTCAGTTACTAGGTTTGACTCGACTCACGGCATATTTGGTTTTGATGTGTCTTTTTTTATAGTAGGAGGATATGGTCTTTCCTGGCCTGCAGGCCACGCGACCAGTGTGAGAGAGGCTGAGAGTTGAGAAGAAAACCACTGGTGGATACAAGCATTTTTTTTTTTTTTTTCAGGAAAGGATTTGAAAACTAGGAATCTGAAAACCTATATGAAAAGAGTTTTTTTAAGATGAAGACTAAATACGATCGATTAGTTAAAAACATTATACCACATGATTTAATGCTTTCAGTACCATATGTTATGGCTGGGCTGACAACATTTTGTCTTTGAGTTCATGAAAATCATTCAATAAATACTTTCTTAGTATAAAAAATTGTTATAAACAATAAAAATGGTTAAATTATGAATTTATTTAAAATGTGTAAAAAAACAATATTAGAAGCAAAATAATTTAGGATAACACCCCCATAGAGGCCTGCCTAGTCATGGATATTTGTGTTAAGTGATGCGGGATAAGTGTGACGCTCGCTGGTACTTCTAGCTTTAATTGATTTCAAGAATCTGTATCGAGTGTTTCATTCCTTAAAATTATTCTGGAAACAAACGTTTTAGCCATTTTAACTATTCTAAAAATACCGTTTGAATATGGAAACAATACTACTTTTCCGTCCTCTGATATCTTGAGCAGTTTTCAAACGCGTGGTTTTAGCTGAAGCCATGCACACCGTGTGTGCCCAGATAGGCTTTCAGGACATCAAGAGGGAAGTTACGCACGTTTTCTATACATTTGTGGTATATCACGTTTTTAGTTAACATTTCACGTATTTCACACACACGTCGAAGCGGCTCAGTAGATAATGCACCGAACTCGAATTCCAGGGTACTCGGGTTGGAATTTCACTCTTCGTGATTTCTGTTCGCATAGTACCCCGACATCCCAGGAAAAGCTAGGATGGTACCTTCCTGCGTGCCATGACTCATTGTCGACGAGATATCACAGGGAGTTGAATAATCACACAGCTGAGTAAACGGAAACTGTGACCAAGTAATTTTCTTTGCGGAGTTCAGGAAGAGACGACTATTTCGGAGCGCACAAGACCTAATATCTCAAAGTCTTTTTTTTTTTTGCAGTTAGTAAAAAAAATCTTAACGGAATATGATTAAATGAAACCTCGACTAGCATATGCAAACTTGATAAAATTGCTTGAAGATGATGGTAGGGTATTCGTCACACTTTATGCTCGAGAAGAGACCTCCAAGATTATTGTACCTAAGTGAGCACCTAACCTCAGGGTTGGTGACTGCTTAGTAAAAAATGACCATAATAGGCTGGCAGCAACAACAGTATGCAGCGGATAGCAGAGAGCTCGAGTTATTCGACGGGAACTTTGTTCGGAGTGACATCTAACGCAGGCTTGCGGCTATTTGTAAGGCATGTAAAAAATGTTCGCATGCACCTACACAAATATCTTTAAGGATATATCGCAAAAGAATAAAGTGATTAAACAGCCACATAAAAAATATTTTTTTTTTTTTTTTAGAAATCTGTAAAATAGTACCCTATTTTAAGTGAGTGGATAATGTTTACCGATGACACTATTTTATATTAATACCCGAATGAGTAACGTACTTTTTAACTCCACTACGAGGTAGTGCAGATTCAATGTGCCCATGAGGCTTTCCGCGTGTAGTTAAAAGGCTTATACACACTTCTCGAAAAAGTTGTTAATAACACAAACACTATCGGATTCTAACAATCAATAATTAACAAAATGATTTACTTTATTTAACAATTTATGCTGACTAAGCAAAACAATGGCATTTTCTGGTATTAAGTCGAGATAACATCACACGGTACTAGCCGTCTTTAGTAATGGGTATGGCCACCCTGCCTACGGATGTGTTCTTCCACCCTTTGCTGCATGCTTCGAATGAGATGAACTTTGTCTTGGGGAAAACGGTCCCACTCCTCTGTTACAACTACAGTAAGTTCCTGAAGATTGTCCGGTGGGTTTTGACTGCCTAAAATGGCTACTTTCAGCATGCTCAGTTGCATTGATGTCTGTGGACTGCAGGCCAATCCATTCGAGTGATATTGTCTCTTTGGAGATACCGCAACACTTGTCAGTCTCATGATAAACGTTTGTATGTCATTGCGTCATGTTTATCGCAGAAGTCTCATTTTGGCAGTATTCAAAACTTTTGAGGTGTGTATATAATACTAATCAACAACGTATTTATTAAAGCACAATTTAACAAATGTTAGAAATATACAAGCATAACTTAAAAATATGCCGATAGGTTGTGCTAACGAATAGTGACTCATAAATTTAAACAAACTATAAATACCAGATTTAGTATTTTTATCACACAATAAACTGTGGATTATGATAGTTTTCTATGTTATCCAAATGAAGATGCTGCAAATGAGCTCAAACGATTAGCGGCATTGCGGGTGCGCTAATAAGCGAAAAGCTCAGATAATCTGCTGGCACGCCAGCAACTGTCGATGGGTGTAGCTCGGGTTTGCATCTGCCGTCTGTCACCATGAAGCGACCGCAGATTGATGTTTAATGATGGCTGCAGACTTGATTCTTGTCTGCTCACGGGACCAACGTAACCCGTCAAATTTGGCTGATGTAATAGGGAAGCCTAAGATGTACATCAAGTTCTGTCCCTGCCCGATTACACCCGAACAATTCACCTTCGGCCAACCTCGGGTTTATGTATATATATTTATATTTCTCTGTTTATTTTAATGTAGCTATACAAACCTAACTAACCGTCCATAGTGTTTTAAAGTGTTTTAATGTAGCTAACCTAACCGACCGCTTTTAATATTCGAATTCATTTTTCCTGCGCGAAAAATAAAAACAAATCCCGCAGTTGGCCGAAGGTGAATTGTTCGGGTGTAATCGGGAAGGGACAGGACTTGATGTACATCTTAGGCTTCTCGACGTAATATCGTCACTTGCGTTTGTTTACAAATTGTACTCTTAACTAAACATTTCAACGCACACCTTTTTTGTTAAAGGTTATTGAAAACGCTTTAAAATAAGCTGGTATATGACAGCTGTGGGTAATGTTCGCATTTCTGATGTAAACCACTCACCAGCAGGGTGTCCACAGTAAGTATTTTCGTACTAGATCTAGTACTTTTATAAGTATTTGTGGTCTAGTACATTTACGCTCAGATCTAGTACTTTTTTCTTTAATATAATTATATTACAGTAACTCCAATATGTTTTATTATTAATCGTGATTATTTTTAAAAACTATGGAATGTGTGTGTGGTGTGATATTAGAGCGTTGCAATGCCATAATAACTTCCTAAATTGTTAAAACCATAACAAATTGTAATATAGTACATTTTTTTTTCAAATCTAGTACTTTTTTCTGGCCTAAATTGGTACGAAATATGTTTTCCTTGTGGACACCCTGCTCACCAGTCGCGTCCGACCGGTCCACACATGCTAGTTGTGTTGCCGCGCGGAGGGTTGCTCCCTCCGGCCGCCAGGGGCGCGCCGGGCGGGCGCGGGGATATTTCCAGCGGCCGGCCCCGACACCCAGTTCCGCCAGTTATATTTACGCGGCGGCCGCGCGCGGGAGAGGGGTAGGCCGGCAGGTCCCTCTCTCGCCCGGCGCGGCGTTGCCGCGCGCTTCCCCCCCTCCTCCGCTCTTCCTCCGGCGGGCGACGTGGCAACGCCGCGCGCGCGGGGAGCCTCCGTGCGATGACCTCGAGCCGCGAGAAGGGGGGGGGGGGGGGGGGGGGGCGTCCTGCTCCTGGGGTCGTGGCTTCTACCAGGGCCCGCCCCCGTCTCGACAGGGAAGCCTACATACAACTCACGTAGTTTCGGTTCCCTGCAACAATTTCCCGAAGATTTCCGAAGTTTTGCGGTTTTGGTATTAACGCCACACTTCAGCCGCTAAATCAGAAGTTTCCAATGAAAACAAGCATGTTGTGACTGACCTGACCCTTCGATTTTTTTAATTTCGATTTTCGAGAATAATCCGAAGTTGCACGAACGTGGTAGGGAACCGAAACTACGTGAGTTGTAGGCTTCCCAACTCGACATCGATGTAACCCCGCATCCTTACCTTTGCTGGTAATACCTTAATTTAGTTCTTTTGCTTTTGTTCCCCCGCTCGTAGCAGTGTTTACGAAAGAGCTCCAATAGCTGCAGCGTTTGAAACCCCACTGTTGGTGGTGGGATTGTGTAATATACACGAGTGAGTATCTTGCTCAATAGATGATACTTGGCTTGTCAAAACTATATAAAAAAAAATAAAAAAAACTGTAACCTCGCTTGTTGTGCGTTGTCCTGCGTCGTGCATCACCAACTATTGACAACTGAGCGGTAACCGTGACATCATACGGCGGAGAAATTGAGATAGTTTTGAAAAACACGCGTGTTAGCAAATTTTTTACTCTTCTAAAAACACAGTTTAAATTTAAATACGAAAACATAACATGCCACCAAGAGTATTCTTAAATGCTTTTTCGTAAACACACCACTTGGATATATTTAACTTTTTTTTTCCTAATCGTATGAGAAATGAATAAACGAAACTGTTTCGTGTTGATTAGTCATAAATTTGTATATATTAAAATTGTTAATTTTAAACCTTCTCCCCCTTATTTCTACGTAATGTCAGCGTTGTACTCGCTCATAGACTCTTTGCCTGTTGAATTCCCACCAAGATTTCGTTGAGACGGAAACGCACGGCATTTCCGTTTTCCCTGGGCACGATTCTGATTGGCTGATTCCGTCAAACATCCAACATATATGCGCAAATTATTTAATGCAGTCTGAAGCAATTCAACTTGTAACACAGTCGTGGCAGCGCTAGTGACTTTTACAGTGTCGTCATAACCCTCCAACATTATTCGACCCTTTATTGGAAAGTGTCCCGGAAGAGACGTTCCAAGTCCAAATAAAAATATAATACTTTTATTTCTCTCCACCCAGCAAACATTCCCTCCTCTCCTTCCGTGTATCCTCTACACGTCAACACTTTAAAAAAGGGTTTGGAAAGGGGGGGGGGGGGGCTTTGAATATTCCTGTCTGCTCGCGTATAGTGTGATCAAACACTCTACGCTTGAAAAAAAATCACTATGATCCACATATGCCACTTTATTTGTATGTTTTGAGTTAAAATGGATTGATTAGCTGCTGTAATTGTTCGCCATTCTGAAATAACTTAACCAGGGCTGGTGGGGGGGGGGGGGGGGGGGTGGTCTGTCGTGTTTAGGTTGCGGCTGCGGTTTGCAGTGTTGTTGCCCGCAGTATGATTTTTGCTGTACGTTCTTTGTTTTTAATAAGCGTGGTTTCTAGGACTTGAATTGTAACTTTTCCTCCGCTCCAAACGCGGAGGTCATGCGTTTGCCCCCCTCCCCAACCTCCTACCCCTCGCACCCAGTGACCCCGATGTCCATCAGACGTTAAGACCTTTTGAAGTGACACTTCTTTGCTGAGGTGGCTACAATTTTTCAAGCGTTACGAAAATTCCGATCGCATGAGGGTAATACTTGATGTAAGCTTTTGGACATACGCCATTGCTAAGCACATGTTTGTCTGTAGAAGAAAACTACGAAAAACCCAAAATACTAAAACACAAATTAAGCAAAAAAATTTGCTGTTGTCAACAGGATACAAACACCACATAATATTCCATAACAGGAATATGGTATGTCCAAAAGCTTACATCAAGTAATGCACTCCCATTGCACAAATCTTTCAAAAGATAATATGAGGGGAGTAGTGAGGTACGTGGTGGGGAAACCGGTAGAGGAGGAGAGTGTGTCGGCGGCGAGACCACTCCCAAGGCATGCGCTAGCGGTCGAATGGGAAGACCGGGAAAATGGGGGGGGGGGGGGGGGGCAGGTACGTAGCGTAGCATGCTATATGCTAGTTGTAACGGCCGGAAGGGGAGACTGCAGGGGAGAGGTTGAAATGACGCAGCAGTTATGCTACGGAATTCTCGTAATGCTGCTTGTGTTTGTCTACTCCTCAAGTTTCGGTAACGGCTAACTATTGACGCTGCCATATTTATTTTATTTTTAAGTATCTACAGTTTATTATGTTTCATTTTATTCAGCCTGAAAATAATAAAAAGGCGACGAGGGAATAAACCACCAAAAACAAAAAGTGCCATTGAACGGATGCGAGAGTACAGGGCGAGCGAAAAGGCTTTTTTTTTTTTTTTTTTCATTTGCGATCAATCCCGCATCCTTCCTATTCTCAATTATCTCTTGTTCAATGAAAAAAAACTACTAATTTATCTATATCTACACCGAAAAAGCAATATGTTTTCACTTACGTCGCGCGTGGACTCTACCCACGCACACATTAAAAAAAAGAAAACATATATCAATAGTTGGTCAGTTCGTTGTGCCGCATATCGCTGTTCCCGAGTGTCGTGAGCCCGTGACTCGTGGGCAAGCCTGCATTTCACAGACGCGAGAGCCACACCCGAAGTTCCCCGAAGTTCATGCTCGCTTTTTTTTCTTCCGTACCACAACAGGTGTATTTATTTGGGGGGAAAAAAAATTCGCGGGCATTTATTCTCATCCAGTTGCGCGGGTTTAACTTATAAGATGTCATTCTTAAAAATTAGCAAGAAGTAATTTAAAGAATTATTCAGTAAATTAAAATAAAACGGTATCTGTTTTTTTATAGCAAAAGAAGCATACATGATAGGTTAGCTACATTATAAATGCTTTAAAACATTGTGGATGGTTAGTTATATTAGGTAAGTATAGCTACTACATTAAAAATACTGTAAAATCATTTTATGGTTGCTTAGCAAATGACTTTTTAATATTTAGCTATCCAGCGCTAGGAAACAGTTTAAATGATGTCACAGTATCTTTAATGTAGCCATCCTAACCAAATCAACCGTCCACAATGTTTTGAAGTATTTATAATGTAGCTAACCTAACCTAATTGACCATTAGTTATCATGAGTTACAATGAACAAAAAAAAAAAAAAACAACCCGAAGATGCACGATCGGACGTTCGGCTCTCTCGTCTGTGAAAAGAAGGCTTCCAGTGACTCGCGGGCCCGGGTAACAATGGCTCGAGGTGTCGACAGCAGAGCGAGAGAGGCCGATGTCGCGGCGCTGTCAATGATGAGGAGGGGGGAGGGGGGGGGTGGTTGATTGTCTAGGGGCAGGGACGCAACTCTCTCCCCGCGGGGAGGTCGTTCACCCAGTGGCGCTGGAAGAGTTCGGCCAGCTGCTAGTCTTCACGAACGGTTCATCACATGTCTGAACGTTTATTCTGAAGTTTATTAGGTCGAAAAGTGGCTTATAATTTATTCACGAAGTGAAACTAAAAAAAAAAAAAAAAAAAAAAAAAAAAATCCTCATTGGGTAGTATTTTATTGTGTTTTATATGGCTCATTATTTGTTACATTTCACTTTATGGATGCATAATATGTCCTTTTTTTTATATCAAATTTAGCTGTGTCAAACAGTGGCGTAGCCAGGATTTGTGTATGGGGGGTGTTAAGAAGCATGCCCCCCCCTCCCCCCGTATTAAAACGGGGGGGTCCGGGGGTTCTCCCCCGGGAAAATTTGGATTTTAAGGTGTAAAATTGTGCTATTTTAGCAGTTTTCGGTACTTAAATTTAAATATTGTAATGGTAAAATTTTTTTATTAATTTTACTATGAAATTTTTAGAGTGATGAAAAAGAAATTAATTAAAGATTTGGTGCTAAGGGGGGGGGGGGGGGTTGAACCCCTAACACCCCCCTTCCCCCCTAGTTACGCCCCTGGTGTCAAGAAGTTTCCATTTGCAGTTTTAAGCTTTTCGTTCTACTCTAGTTTAGAATCGCATGCATCAAAGACGAACATTGCAGGAGCTATTTGAAGTACATAAACCAGTGGCATTAATTATCTACAATAAATATACGAATACACTATTGAGTCCTCACCACGACAGAAAACCTCTAATGTTTGAATTTAATAGTAATTAAAAAAATGTTACTACGCAAGGTGCGATAGCGCAACGTAAGTAATGTTAAACTTCCAAATTTCTTGCGTATCACTTCACGTCTCACCGTCCGTAACGACCTGGATGTCGACACGTAAAGCCCGAGCGGGGTTCGTAAACGAATTTTTCGCCAGTGGAGAAATGGAGTCTATCATGGGTTTTATCGGGACATCTCTCCCCACTTCCATCAACCAATGTTAACCGTAAAGAATCAATTTTGAATTACATGGCCGCTAATCATGACCTCGGTGTCGACGGGATATTAATTTATCCATCCTTACTCAATCATTCCCCTATTAGTTATTATAACATTTCCGTTTATATAGCGTGTGTCATACTCGGGATTGCCGTGCGCATTTTAATGGGCATTCGCTCTTTTTCCAATGCGCAAATATCTCCTGTAAAATAATGATTAGTATTTAGAATTGTTATTTTTTGACGTGACAACGTCTAATAAATCGATGAACGCCGGCTGCACGCACGAAAAAGTGTCCTGTTACGCACATTGTCCCGTTATGCTCTTTGTACGCTTGCGCCGCATCTATCGCTCTTCCACTCGATTGGAACAACTATCGATTTGACTTTTTCGAGGCACATTAAACTTGAAACACTCCCATTCGTTTCCTTACCTATCATCGTCCAATCCTTAACAGAATAACACAGATTGGAAGAAGTTAAATAGCAAACATGTATAAAAGTTATAGTTAAAATAATCTGTTCGTTAAAGTAATAAACATATTTGAATTAATGAGTGCAAATAAAAGTAAATTTATCAATTAAATTGTATATTTGATTTCACTCCTTCTTTGTATCCATACAAAATAGTGATAATTCAATAAGAATGATTCAATTTTATTCATAAAAGTATGCAATAATTTCATCAATGTTCTGTTATGACGTTGTCACGTTAAACTATCGTCCGTAAACCGACTTTACGGACAACCAATTTTTTTTCCCTTTAGAAATTATGAAACTTTAATGAAACTGGTCTTGAGAGAATATATGTATATATAAAACTTAGTTTAATTGAAGACGGGCAGTGTGCATGTGGCTACAGTGCTGCCCTGCCCTGGACTGAGACGTGATGTGCAAGCTGCGACTTGCCCGCACGGAGTGTCGCGGACTCATGGCCCGCCGCGTCCAATCAAGTGGCCCGATTGCGCCCGCTGACCGCGACGACGCCCCCTCCTCCCCCTCCCCCACACTTCTAGCTGGGCAGTCTTGATTCTCTCTTCCTGCCCCTGCCTCGTCAGCGGGAGTGTTCTGATGACTAAGGCAGGTTGTGGGGCCCGACTGAGCTCTGCGTTGTCAGTGTGTCCACAGTTAGTACTTTCCTACTGGATCTAGTGCTTTTAGTGGTCTAGTACATTTACGCTCAGATCTAGTACTTTTTTTCTGTTTTTTTCCTTTAATATAATAATATTACAGTAACTCCAGTATGTTTTATTATTAAGTGTAATTATTTTTAATAACTATGAAATGTATGTGCGTGTGGTGTGTGATATTTAATTCGAACATTGCAATGTCATAATAACTTTCTAAATTGTTAAAACCACAACAAATTATAATTTAGTACTTTTTTTTTTCCAAATCTAGTACTTTTGTCTCGCCTAATTTGGTACGAAATATTTTTTTCCCTTGTGGACACCCTGTGAACAGTGTCGCGCGGAGAAGGCATGGCGGGTGCCCTGATTATACTCGCGCTAAGGGTCGGTGTGGATTTCTCGATAATCCTGTAGCGTCTTGTCCGCCGGCAAGCCGAGCGAATCGTAGTGGTACACACGTACTTTTCCATTTTGATTTCTCTTGCATAAACTGACGATCATTAATGTTAGTCATAAATCATTGAACTCAATTTTTTTCCCAGCTCTGATATTTATTAAATTATTTCGTGGGTAAATTTGTATGTTTTCCGCCTTTTAAATTCGTCGGGAAGTTCGCGCATAAAGTCTAGTGAACGTGGAGTAAAAGTGGGCGTCACCACTTCGTCTCACCTACACGAATACACCTCCGTGGCTAGCGTTCGATCTTATTGGCTGGCTTTGGCCGCTGGCCAGGCGTCGGGAAAACTGATAGACGTGGAATGCAGTAACGTAAAGAAGGGTTTTCGGCGGCTTCGGGGAGGAATGAATGACTAGACGTCTTTGATGGGGTCGCCCGCTCGATGCGGCTCTGTGGCTGTCGGGGGAATTTTACCTCCCTTCACCCCTCTCCACTATTCACTCCCTCCCCGCGGGCAGATTGATTGGTGGGAAGTCGCACAAACAGTTCGCGCTTCGCTGAGCGCCCTCTATCCTCCACATCGGGGGATGTCTCCAGACTGCTGCCATCCAGTCGCGTGCCTGCCTGCTTGTGTGCTCGAACAGCAGATAAACTGATGTCTCCGGTAGGAACACCCCTAAGAAATATGATACAACAAAATAAATTCATATTGTTAAAAAATTTATTATCTTTTCCATGGTTTAAAAAAGTATGCTTGAATGATACATCAATTAAAATATATAATTATGCGCCAATTTTCGTAAGAAATACTCTATCTGGAAAAAGTATTTCTTACAACCAAAATTATTCGTAGCCAATAGTTGTAGGTTAACATTTAGTTAAAATTTACAGTATTTTTGAGAACTGATTGGTTCGTAACTATGAGAACAGATTTCAAAGCATATCCAGCATTATATATACCTTGAATGTTTTACAGAAGAAAAAGTAATTTCAAGCTGCGTGAACGCTAAAATTACGGGAGATCCGATAATATTAATGATAGTAACCTTTTCTATTACGTCCTAAAATGGATACTGTTGCAGTTTATTGTATGCGTTTGATTCTTGTTTCATTACTTTACATTCCGCAAACGTTTACGAACAAAATAAATTGTACACCAAGCAAAATAATTACTTTAAAAAAATGTTCCGAATAACGGAAAGAAACGTATGTATCACTTAAGTACCATACATTCCTACGTTCGATAAAAAAATAATTTTTATGTGTTTTTATTTGGATTGTCAGAATGTGAATAAGTTATCTTTATTGTAATATTGTCGTGTGTTTAATGAAATACCTTATTAGTTCTATGGAATATGCAATAAAATAGAAATAGCTTAAATAAATAATAAATGCGTTGATAGTGGATATGCCCGTGAAAGCAGACGTACGACGTGGCGGCATTGCTAGCTTCGCGGGATTCTTACAACATAATGTTACGTACGGGCACTTTGTTCCGTTTTGTTACATGAGGGGAAACTCGAGTATTCTAAAGTTTATCTGAATTTGCGGTATTTGAATATGTATACGTAAATATTAACCACGATCTTTTACGAAACAAAATTGTTGGTATAATCTGTGAACTACTTATCAAGAATCGTTAAAAAAAAAAAACCTAATTGTGTCCAGTAGCTAAGGCCCGTTCTGCGGCACAGAAAGGTGGAAGGAGTATCTTTAATTGCACTCATGCGGACACTGACCTGTATGGATCAGCTCGGCAGTGCCAAGTTCTTCCGTTTACGTTACTGCGTGCGACCAATACAAGCCCTAGTTAGTATTTGACCGCGGGGTGGTAGCCAAGCTTGTTTACGTTTTAAATACGCGAAAAGGTTTTTGAAATACTAGAATACCTAGTGTTCTATAATTACTTTGAGGTTTTTATTTTAAAAATATATGTAAATCCTGACTTCTCGGATTTTAATATATATTTTTAAAACTAAATTAGTTTTCCGTAACCGTTGTTTGCTACATTTCCGTGCAGTGTAGGAGCGCCAGACGGATAGAGAAGGGTGCAAGTTAAGTGCAGGCTGGGCCTTCTAGCTACGCTTCCAATCTGTGTTATAGGCTTCTAGCCGTTTTTTCACAGACGAGAGAGCCAAAACACACACACACACACACACACACACACACACACACACACCCCCCCCCGCCAAGTTCCTCGAACTTCATGTTTTTTTCCCGTATCTTTAATGTAGCTAACCTAACCTAATTGACCATTAGTATCCTTTTAACACCGCCATATTTATTTACAATGAAAAAAAAAATTGGTTGTCTGTAAAGTCGGTTTAAGGACGATAGTTTAACGAATAGGACTATTTTAACTATAACTTTTATACGTGTTTGCTATTTAACTTCTTCCAATCTGTGTCATTCTGTTAAGGATAGGACGATGATAGGAAAAGTAGTGAAACGAATGGGAGTGTTTAAAGTTTAATGTGCCTCGAAAAAGTCAAATCGATGTTTGTTCCAATCGAGTGGAAGAGAGAGATAGATGCGGCGCAAGCGTACAATGAGCGTAACGGGACACAGCTAAACGGGACAATGTGCGTGCAGCCGGCGTTCATCGATTTATTAGACGTTGTCACGTCAAAAAAAAAAAAAAAAAGAAACCCGAAGATGCACGATCGGACGTTTGGCTCTCTCGTCCGTGAAAAGAAGGCTTCACGCTAGCTGCGCTCACGTGTGTCAGTGCTCGGAGCTCGCGGGCGGCTGTGGGGTTATCATGTCGCGACTGGCCCGCGCCTCCTCGCGGTGGCCCCCGAACTTCCCCCTCCCCTGTCATGCCTCGCTTCCCCTCCTTTCCCCTCCTCAAACCTGTTCCTCGCCCGCCGTTTCCGAGCGTGCGGACTTTACGCGCGTGTTCGCCTGCGTGCGAGCATGGGTCGCGTGCAGGAGAATACTTTCCTAAAATATTTCTCTAGATCATTTTGTAAATATATATCCAATACTATATATATATATATATATCTATATATATCTATATATATATCTATATATATATCTATATATATATCTATATATATCTATATATATATATATATATATA